>NW_009913283.1:0-3195 GCF_000696875.1 Nestor notabilis
CCTCATGAAGTTTAACCAAGACAAGTGCAAGGTCCTACACTGGGTCTGCACAACCCCAGGCACAGCTACAGGCTGGGCGGAGAAGAGATTCAAAGCAGCCCTGTGGAGAAGGACTTGGGGGTGTTGGTTGATGAGAAACTCAACATGAGCCGGCTTAAGTGTGTGCTTGTAGCCCAGAAAGCCAATCGTATGCTAGGATGCATCAAAAGAAGCATGACCATTAGGTCAAAGGAGGTGATCCTGCCCCTCTACTCTGCTCTTGTGAGACCTCACTTGGAATATTATGTACAGTTCTGGTGTCCTCAACATAAGAAGGACATAGGGCTGTTGGAGCAAGTCCAGAGGAGGGACACGAGGATGGTCAGAGCACCTCCCATATGAAGACAGGCTGAGAAAGTTGGGGCTGTTCAGCCTGGAGAAGAGAAGACTGTGTGGAGACCTCATAGCAGCCTTCCAGTATCTGAAGGGGGCCTACAAGGATGCTGGGGAGGGACTCTTCGTTAGGGACTCTAGTGGTAGGACAAGGGGTAATGGGTTTAAACTTAAACAGGGGAAGTTTAGATTAGATCTAAGGAAGAAGTTCTTCACCGTGAGGGTGGTGAAGGAAGGTGTGAATGCTCCAACCCTGGCGGTGTTCAAGGCCAGGCTGGACAGAGCCTTGGGCGACATAGTTTAGTGTGTGGTGTCCCTGCTCATGGCAGGGGGGTTGGAACTAGATGATGTTAAGTTCCTTTCCAACCCTAACTATTCTATGATTCTATGATTCTACATTAAGGCAAGCCGGGTTGAGGGATGCATCTTTACTTCTTGTAGTCAGAATGATGGCAGTAAAGATGTTCAATGAACTGTGTGGACTATTCTATAACCTTGCTCTCTGATTGCTCTCTGGTTACAATTATGTTTGAATTTAATATCATAAATTAGTAAATGCTAATGCATATACTGGAAGGATTTACCCATTTAAAACAAACCACCAGAGGGGTTTTGCTGTCAGGATCGTGAAGTCAGCAAGCCTCTGCTCTCAGTGTCGGTTCGGTTGTATCAATTGTTTCGTAATTTGTCTAACGTGTGCATTGCACGTACATTGTTCCTGTGACTGGGACTACACTGGCTGCTTAACGCTTCCAGAGCTTCTATGTTTGTGTCTAGTTCAAGTGTTTAAAGTACTTTACTGTTTGAAATCTGATTATCTTTGCATGGCTTCAAATAGTTTCCAAAGTGCATTTCAACTAGAAAAGATTAAATGTTTCAATGTTTTGATGTAGTCTGCTTATCTCTTGGATCTTTGTTATCTTGCCTTTCTTTTTTCCGTAAGTGTAAACATTCTTGAGAATGAAATGTGAAACTTTTATTTATTTATTTTTTTAAGTTTGTGGTATAGAATGGGATGCAGTTGACTTTTTTTTTTTTTTCTTTTTTTAACAGCCATCTCAACCTCATCTATTTTACATTCTGTTGAGTTAGACTAAAACAAAATGCTTATACATAGATCAAGTTCTCTGCTCTTGACTATTGTGGGCACTGATGCAGGGACCAATTCTAATAGAATTTGCAGGGAAGAAGTCAATTGAGTTTTGACTGGGGTCATGTAGGATCCATAAACTCCCACGGGGCAGTTATCAAAGATGTGACTGTGTGCAATGGAGCATAACAGAGCTAATGCCTTTTACTTACTGATTCTTGATTGAACAATTAATTCGACAGTGGTCACCATGCACTTTGCCCTTATTAGATAGGTTTGATAGTATTAACCGTCCTACATGACATTTATAAGCTTCAAGGTGATTTTAAGTTCACAGGTAATGCTTTCAAAAAGAGAGTTAGATATTGATTATCAGAGACTTTATTTTTGCTTTCAAGGGTGTAGTTCATAGTCAGTGTGTTTATTCGTAATATTATCACTGTTGTATAAAAACCAAAAGTCATGTGTTTGCCAAATGCCATTTTAAATCTTTAATTGGTTTGCTGGGCTGCTGCCACATGGCTCCTAGAAAGAGGACAAAAAATCTCTGAGAAGAAATAGAACATACATATTCATGTCTGGGTGGGTGTGTTATTTTTGAACAAAAATTACCTTATGACTGAAGCATTTTTAGTAAACAGGAAAAAAAAATCAGGTTTAAAGCAACAGGTATATCCACTGAAGTCATATCTGTTGATTTTTTTTTCTTTTTTTTTTCCCCCCAAGTGTTAAAAAATGATTGCCAGTTTATTTTGGGGCTATTTGCCTTAGCTGCCTGCAATTAATATTTAAAAATGATAATACTTCCATGACTAGAACATTACTGTAGTAATAATCCGTATGGCAAAAATAGAAAATAACACATAACTTTTATTCTGTACAGTATAACTCATGTTGAACCCATTCACTCTAAATGTACGAGTGTGATGATAATGTGTCTTATTTAGTGTTTGTCTTTTGAGCCAATGTTACCTCGTCAGTCTTGTGTTTAGATGAGTAAATAGACAGGAAAACTAGGAGTTGTGCACTATTTTTAATGGAAACCTTAACAGATTGCCTTTTAAAATTGTTTTTATAGCTTTTATGTATATAAAGTATTTCTAGCCAAGAATGGTTGGATGGTAAATATGTGAGGGATTCTGGTATGTGTGTACATTAAAATATTGAATATTAAACAATACTCAAAGACATAGAGTAACTTAGTCACTTTCACATCTGGATGTACGTTCAAGTAATCATTTGCTGTTCTTTTTGGAGTAGGAATGTAATTATTATCAGACAGGTTTTATATAGCAGCTGGGTACTTAATTTAGTTGCATTCAGAGCTCTGTTTAGTTGCGAATCATTCCTATCCTCTACAAGATAGTCATCAACCTGTATTTTCCTGACAGAAGTTTGGGCTTTATCACCTGCAGTTGTCTTTTCATCAGCTTCTGTGAAATCCAAATCTACACATATGTTTGAAGGAAACTGTACAGGGAAAAAACCCAAAATAATCAAAGATGATCAAAGCAAAACCAAACCTCTGCAGAATAAAAATAGTCTGTCAGTACAACCTGTTTCATAGTTAAGGCAGCTGGACCATCCCTCTCCCACCTGTGAGCAGTACTTCTGAATCCTGGCCCGGAGCAGGACCTTGCCAGCAAACGCTGAGGTGTGTGTGAGTACATAGACAGACAGATGGGAGAGTTGTCTGCATTGTGTGCACAATAAAAAGCTGGACACTCTCTCAC
>NW_009913283.1:3226-9860 GCF_000696875.1 Nestor notabilis
GTTTCTGCCTGAGACCATTTTCTGCTTGTTCATTGAGTGGTATTTTTCCTGCACCAGGATGGTGATTTCTCTTTTGTTTCTGCATGCCTGTCCCTTTCATTATGGAGATGCCCATAACTCTGAACTGTGACCCCTGTGCAAGCTGATGCCCCTTCACATCGGTCCCTTTTGTGCCAGCTTGCTGTGGGCTGAGGGCCAGGTTGGAGCCTTCCCTTAAACTTTTTGATACCCAGTGCTACTTAAATGGTATTGCCAGACATGGTAACACAAAGCATTGAAATGAGCAGTGCAAGAAGCAGTAAAAGTCATTCTTGTATCTACCAGGGTTGTTTCAAGAGATTCTTTATTTCTTCCCCTCCCCTCCAATTTTAAGATAAAGGGTGGCAAAGCATTTGAAAAATTGAAGAGGTGTAGTGTAACATGGTGTGAAATTCACGGCATAATCTTTCTTGTTGCTCTTTGAAACAAGTTTGGTATGGTTTAGAGGCTTAAAAATCTATTCTTGACCTTGCATTAAGGTTTGTAGCTCTTGAAGCACAAAGACAAGTGAGGTCCAGTCTTCCAGACCTGAGGGCACAGAACAAGGAGGTTACTGCTATCAGTAACCTCCAAGAGTTGTCACCTATCAAGGTGCAGTGACAGGGAACATGAGGAAGGGACTTAACCCATGGAGCCCTGCCTGTCCAAGCCACTGTCCTCACAGAGCAAAGCCAATGAATACCCCTGGGGTTACTGGTGCTCAGGCTCTCCTGGCAAGCCAGTGTCCCTGGGGCAGCCAAGCTGTTGATAAAGCACATCACCCTGGGCTGGGGTACTTGTCACAGCGATGCTCCTCCTGTTACTTGGGCAAATCCTGTTAAAGCTGGTATTCAGCATATGGGATTAGACCTTTTTATTAACTTTCAGTAGCCCTGCTCATGTTGTAAACTGCCCAGTCGCTGTAACATGGCATCTGCGTTTGGCACTCACAGCTCACAGTCAACATTACAATTTAGTGAACATATATATGGGCAGCTTCAAAATGACCCGAAGCAACTGAAATACCGTTTTATCCTTTGTACTGTTTTCTCCTTTGCAGTGATTATACTCATGAAATTTTGAATGTTCCAGGCTGAGTGACCCAATAATTATTAAAGCATCAATGACATTTTTTTTGTTTGCCTATCATTAACTAAATGATGAAATATTCTGAAAAAGGTTCATTTTGGATAGATTTTTGTTTTCAGAAACTCCAGAGTATATGAAGCTGTGAGAGTTACAATGAAGACTTTAAAAAAGCCGAGAAGCAAACCAGGAAAGACTATTCACTAATGTGAATGTAGTCATAAGACTGAATTCTGCCACAATAAATACTATTTCCCATCTTCACAATACACTGTAGAACATCTCTAGCATTTTCCAAGAGTACTGTATTTTAAAAGAGCTTTTTAATTTAAAATTTTCCTTTTTCTTCCAGTAAAACTACCAAGTTTTTCTCTGATGCTTCTGGTATGTTTTTAACAGCTTTTATGATTTTGAGACTAAGCAAAAAGATCCTTTAAAAACCAGAGTACTGAATACTTGCCTGGACATGGTCAGTACTATCGTTCACTATAACATTCTTCTGTATTGTTGCAACTTTGTGTGTGTCAGGTGATGTTTTTGGCTTCTGGATTATGGTAAATCATTGTATGCAAAAGGAACAATGTTGAAATAGCAGTGAGAAGTGCAACATTCCCTGCCTCAGTGACTTAAATTTTATATTGTCTTTTTATTGTTTATGATCATTAGTCATCTGGCCACTAGATCAAGGTTGTGTTTGACAACTCTTGCATTCAACCTTTTATGCATAAGCAGAAAATATCCAGTTCTCTTTTCTACCTGACTAGAGAGAGCAAAGAAATTTTATTGTGGATTAATTCTTGCTATCTTTGATAGCAAGTATCTTTAATAGCAAGTATTTGAATACAGACCCAGAATCTATGACAATAAGGTAATCTGTTTCCATTTGCAGTAGGCTTTTATTATTCATTCTTTGTAAACCATTTAGCAAGGAGTATGGGCTAACATTGGTTACTCCGTAATTAGTGCTTATAGGCAGTATGGTTGGAGCCACGGTGGAGGGGAAAATTTATCAGCTGTTAAAAGCCACATGACTTGTGTAGAAGAACCAAAGTGCAAGCTCTAAAGTGCATTAAATTGCTGTGTTTATCATCTACCTAAATGCTGCTGTCAGTTCTCCAACTGCTTTATGTGCAACTGTTCCTCAAAGTGAGGCAGGAGTATCATGCATTTTATTCATAACAGATTGAACATGAGGCAATTATCAGTAAGCCATTTGACGATGAAGCTTATTCCCCGAGTCAGAAAACTAGAAACAGGTATTCTGTAACAGATTGGGAAAGGGCTTTTCAAAATGACCACATCATCACTGCAGATGCATAGCAGAGCATCTGTGCAACCTTCAGGCAGTCATTTATATACGTTAGTGAGAGCATTGGTCTTTGTGTGACTCCTGTGGGGCGTGCAGACACAACTCAACTGCTATTTTGCTGTAAGATTTTCTTGCCAAATTTGATTAAAGTTCATCATGGGATAACATACAAATGAGATGAGATAAACTGTCTAAAAAGTGCTTTACTGCTGTTGCTTGGGAGTGTCTATTTTAGGGTTTGTCTTCCATTAAGTTTCAGACCTTCACTGGTTAGGTACACTTGTCTTCCTTTAAAGCAATTCCCTGTGTAGCACTAAATTCAGTCTAGCCACCTCCTGTGTAAGTGCCACTGGCAGGGCTTGGTGATACTGTTGGTGTTTGAGCTCACTGAAGCCTTGAGCACATAAAAGGATTATGTTGCAGCAGTGGTTGCAAGAGAAATACGGGGAGGCACTGAATTGCTCCTGTGGGAATGGGAGAGGCAGCATGGCCTCGGTGATCAGGGTGTGTGCGTTCACGTGTGTTGCCGTGTGTATTCCTTCTAGTATTTGCACAATAAACAGTGACGAAAGGCAGAGGGCTGCAGGTGGCCTTGCTCCAGGGCTATTTGGGTCTCCTTTCTCTGTGAATGCTGGTCTGCTGCCAGGGTGGGCAACCGATGGCTGTGGCTTTTCCCCAAAATCACTGCCCCCAGGCTCTTTTGAGCTTGTATTTCCAAAGGTCGCATGGTTTTCCTGTCCACTTTGCCTCATTCCTTGCTGTCTGCTTGGCATTTTTTACCAAGTTTCTTATTTCATTCTCTGTTTTGTTGCTGTCCATACAAGTAAAAGGTGAACCCCTACTGTTAATGTGAGTTCAGAATTGGCACCAATGCCACAGTACTAGAAAATTTTAAAGAATTCATGACACTGATCCATTGCCTCTTCCAGATTGTGGAAAATAATCAGTTGCGAAGAACTCAGAACAATGAAGTGAGTGAAATTCATTTATACCTGCTTGTTTAGAGGTTCATTTGCTCAGTGCATGGGAACCCTGACCTCTAGAAGTATCAAACCTGTAAGAGATCAGCTGCAGGAGGGAAAACAAAAAATTCCTCATACCTCTCTCCTCCAGCCTCCATCCCCCGCCAAAGCGAGGTGAGGAGAGTTTGGGCAGAAAGCTGTCTTGCATAATTGCAAATATCATATCAGAAAATACTCCTTTTAATGTGAGAATGTAAGTTTTGAGGTTACATCTTGTATTTGAGTTGTCACTGAGATTTGGACCTCTATAGTTAAGGCTATGCTTGCTCTCTGCTTGTTGTGGTAAACAGATACTGTCATAGCATTATGTACGTAAGCAAGGATTTGTATAATTATAATTTGTCTTCATAGTTTTCTATCTTGAGCATGAAGAAAGCATTGATTCATACAATCTTTCCAACAGCTCGGTGATTATCAGAAGATACTCTGTGTGTAATGAAATACAGAAGTCAATCATGGATATTTTGTATCTATTAACCTGTATAACCTTTCCTTTCCTCTTGGTATGATGGATGGAGGAATCTCTGCCATGAGCTCACAAGGTTATCGTATATGGATGTCTCATCCTCTTTCAGATAGCCCTACTAAATCGTTTCAGCAGATGAAGAACTGCTTTATTTTTCAGCAGGGTTTTTGTGGTTATTGAATGCTGGGTAATGGATCTTTTGTTAACATTTATTAAGTTTTGTACCCAGTGGGTTATTGCATGCATTTTGGGTTTGTGTTCTAAATGTAGTAAGCTTCCTGTCTATATATTAAAAATTACATAATCTCAGCTATATATAGATACCAGATTATTTTTTGAGTAAATATGTTAATTGATTTTTTTTTAATTTTTATTTTTTATGACAAGAGCTATATGTGCTGCCAGTTACCACTTTTTCTATCTGCTCCTCCCCAACAATAAAATTCTTGAATGTATGGGTATATAAAGGGCTTTTTTCTTCTCCCTTTCCATTTCCCTTTCCTTTTTTTTTTCCCCAGAAATGTTTTTTCTTTTGTTGTGTGGAAGGAGACAGTGATAATGTCTGGTATATACTTGATACAGCGTTCTTTTATTGAGTCTTCAGACAGGTTGAAAGAACTGGATTTTCGGATAATATATATGACCTGTGCTTAATGATGCTAAATAATGACCTCTTCCAGAAGCTCTCACAAGAGAGAAATGCTCTGTTCCTCTAAACTCACCCTTGATTCTCTATACCTGTTGCTGGATGATGTGATGGCAATTTAAGTGTCAGCTTCTGGATGTCAGCAAAAGGAATCAATGGCCCTACTCATGTTGGTAGCTGCTCACCAGCCCTAATACATAGTTTGGACTCATTGCAGAGGGATGGGTGTATACAAGTATAGCAAGACCAGCAAGTTGGTGATTGTGGGATTTGCAGTGGCACTTACATTTAAGCAGAACATCCTATGTGTTACACCTAATCAGCCTCTGAAGCTAGCCCTGCTTTGGGCAGGGGGTAGGATAGAGTGATTTCCGGGGGGGTTCACATAACCTAACTGGTTTTATGGTTCTGTGATATTCTGTGCTGACCTGCAGTGTAAGCAGCTTCCCATAGCTATATGCTACTGTGTCCTTGGAGTTATGAGGGGTCCCAAGAGTGGTCCCCACAAACTTATTGATTAATTTGAATTCTGAAATTCTTAAGAAAGCTCCACTTCTTAGGCTGGTCTATTCTATACCTGCTTTTTCACTTTTCCTTTGTTTTTCCCAATCCCTGAATCAAAGACATGATTGTAGCTTTAGGAGTTATTGACAAACATGTCAGTGAGTATTAAATTTGGAGGATGGAGTACTTGCTGGGTATCTTTGTGTAGATGGTATATTTATTAATAGTGATCATTTAAATAGCTTTTTTTTTTCACTTTTTCACTAATGCTGAAGTTTTCATAGAGACTTTTTTCCCCCCAAATTAATATTTTGTGTGTTTTCTGTTACAAAATGTAGGTCTCAATGTGTGTCATGCTGCAGAATGACTGACTGGAGAGTACCACAGCTGCCTGAAGCTTTAGACTTGCTGGTTTCAGTTGGGTCATAGCATGAGGGCTACAGCTCATAACTGCCTCATGTTTGCCTCAACATCATCAGACAGTGTTTTTCTGCAGTGCGTTAATGCACAGTTGATGTGACCTGAAACCTAGAGATGATGATTTTGGTGTCAATGCTAGTTTACTTTTTCACCGGTCAGAGGAGACCAACCTGTGCTGGAAGAAACTGGCCCGATAGTGTAACTTACTTTTCTACTACTACCTTCATCCTGCACTAGAATAGTCCATGAACACTTTCTCAAAGACTTCAGGGATACAAGAGAAATCCATCGCTGAGCAAGGTGATGGTCCTCTGCTATGTAAATTTTATTGTCTGGGCTCATAATTCAGCACTTGAGGAAACACCAGTTCTCATTCCCAGAAATCTGTGGTTTTCATCCTTTCATTTACATACTGTCCACTAATCAGCAAACATGTTTTCCACACTAGCAAAGGCTAGTGTGTAAAATGTTTTTGATGTATACATTCTAAGTATGCTTTCATCAATAGAATTTTTGTTGTCTTAGAAAAGGTGCTTCATAGAATCATAGAACAGTTAGGGTTGGAAAGGAACTTAACATCATCTAGTTCCAACTGCACTGCCATGAGCAGGGACACCACACACTAACCTGTCGCCCAAGGCTCTGTCCAGCCTGGCCTTGAGCACCTCCAGGGTTGAAGCATGCACCCCTTCCTTGGGCAACCCATTCCAGTGCCTCACCGCCCTCACTGTGAAGAACTTCTTCCTTAGATCTAACCTAAACTTCCCCTGTTTAAGTTTGAAGCCATTACCCCTTGTCCTACCACTAGAGTCCCTAATGAAGAGTCCCTCCCCAGCATCCTTGTAGGCCCCCTTCAGATACTGGAAGGCTGCTATGAGGTCTCCACACAGTCTTCTCTTCTCCAGGCTGAACAGCCCCAACTTTCTCAGCCTGTCTTCATACGGGAGGTGCTCCAGTCCTCTTATCACCCTCATGGCCCTCCTCTGGACTTGCTCCAGCAGCTCCATGTCCTTCTTATGTTGAGGACACCAGAACTGGACACAATATTCCAAGTGAGGTCTCACAAGAGCAGAGTAGAGGGGCAGGATCACCTCCTTTGACCTAATGGTCACGCTTCTTTTGATGCGGCCCGGGATATGGTTGGCTTTCTGGCCTGCGAGCAC
>NW_009913284.1:0-227 GCF_000696875.1 Nestor notabilis
ATCCTCTGGAAAGACACTAATTTCCTGCAAAATTAAGAGTTTTGGGGATCAGGGAAAGAAACAAAGGAGCTGGGGACTCCTGGAGAGATCAGGCACCACCAGCCCCTGCTGCATCCCAGGGCATGGCCTGGCAGTGCTGAACCTGGGCAAGGAAAACCCCTGGGGAGGGGGACACCACGGGCTGCTCCACGCCAGGGCTGCAGTGGCCACACGCAGAGCTGGGTGAG
>NW_009913284.1:618-18453 GCF_000696875.1 Nestor notabilis
CCTCCTGCGCTCTGTCCCGCAGCCACATGGAGCTCAAGTCCTGCCAGCCCCTGAGCCCGTCTGCTCCCCCATGGGACTCGTGTGTGGCCACCACCACAGGCAGTGGCAGCATCCCAGGAATGGTGCAGACACTCAGACACGGGGCTCTCCCACTCCAGCCCTCACAGCTCAGATTTGCTGCTTCAAGGAGCCCAGCTCCACGCTGGAGATGCTGAGCCTCCTTCTTCCCAGGACCAGGACCAGGACCTGGGCTGTGAAGAGAATCGCCAGGGAGCAGGCACACAGCTCCAACAGCAGTACCAATGCAGATGTGCACATGCAGAGGTTGGAACTTCACCAGCACCTACAGCTCTCAGGGATGGTGGCACCCACAGTGCCTGTTCCCAGCATAGCCACTCCTCCGGGGGCAAGCGGGAGCCCCCCTAGCTCAGCCTCCACAGGGAATGCCAGCGGGAATGACGGGCTAACGCCATGCTCGGGGCCTCTGCCCACTGACTGTCATCACCAACATACAGTTTGGAATCACCTTTCCCAGAGCTGCCAGCCACCTGGAGGCCACCAACGTCATTCAAGGCACATGCTGCCACTGCTCCACCAGCCTCCAGCTCCACACTCCCAGCTAATCCCAGGTGGAAGGAGCACATCCACACACCAGGACCGGGTGGTGCGGTGGAAGCTGGGATAAAATCCTCCAGTGAGAGCAGGACCTGCCTTCCAGGGCACCTGCAGCCTTACACACCCACCAGGACTGGTGTCTGGGTGCGAAGCCTTGGGACAAGGGAAGGAAGCAAAGTGAGAGCAGACACTGCGATGCTGGGGAGCCATGGAAATGGCTTTTCAAAGGTGACACATGTGAAGGATGAGCACCCCACTATGACATGGCAAATTCATCAGTGTGTAAGGGGAAATAAGCTGAAAACCATCCCCTCAAAGACAGACGCGCAGTGAAGGGCAAGAGCTGCTGCACACCAGGATTTCAGATACCTCGGTCCAGCAACCCCAGCGAGCAGCACAGTGCTCCAGAGCTCTGCAGAGCCTGGGAGCAAACCCAGCCACCACCAAGGCTTCTCAGAATGGGGCTGGCTTTTTCTCCCTCCCCATTCAAGAGCTTAAACGAGAGCCCACGTTGGCTGGAGCTGGAAAACAGCCTGTCCCGGGCGCTCTGGCGCAGCACCAAGCACGCAGCTCCCTAGCGACGTGGTTGTCACAACTCAGCAGCGCTCTTTAACCTTTCTGCTCCCCGCGGCGAGGGAGGTTCTCACACCCCCGGCTCGGTCCCGGGAAACCCAATACCCGGCTAAATCGAGAACATCCCACCTGAACCCCGGCCACAGCGCTGGAACGGGAGCCAAGCGGGCAGCCTGGCCCCGCGGGACCGACCCGGCACCTCGCTGCTTCCCTCAGCACCCAGGACTTCCCCGACCGAGCTGCCTCCGTGTTGTGACAGGACCCATGGAAGTGATGGGGAAAGACAAGTTAAAAATCCCAACAGCAAAAGAGCTTCCAGAGTTATGCAGCACCTCAAGGGTGCCCTGTGGCTGCCAGCAGTGACACCAGGCAGCAGCCAGCGTGGATCCAAAGCACCAGGACATGTCCATGTGGAGCTGGCACCCAGCAAGGTAGCACAGTGGAGAGGCAAGCGAGAATAAAGCTGTGGGTTTGAAAGCATCGTCAAGGCTTTTCCTGATAATCCCATTCACCAGCTATTAAGATCTTGCCCTTCTCAGCCACCCTTCAACAGTGCTCCAGGAAAACACCATCTGCCCTCCAGCTCCAGCTTTAGTCCAACTTCAGCAAGTTGCTTTGGTAACAACTCAACTAGAAATACATCAGAGGAAGAGTCTGTACCCAGCTCCAGCTCTCCTGGATTATCCCTCCATCCAGCCCCATTTGCTCTCAAATCACAGAGGTGATGAGGTGCGAGGCCTGAGCACAGGAGTGTTTTTGCCGAATCCACACAGCAATATGGGGTTTACTCGTCTGCCTGCCCTGCCCCAGGCCGTGTGCTGAAGCTGCACTCAAATCCCAGCCTCCTGCCCCAGTCCTGTTATTCTCCCATTTACACTCCCCTGGGCCCAGGAGTGGCTCCTGCCCCCGTTTCCCTGCTGAAGCCTCAACCAGACGCTGACATTGGGCTCCTCCAGGACACCCATCTTTTACATTTCCACACCAGAGCAGTTTTCCAGCACGTCAGCACTTTCCTCCTAAGAAGAGGACAGGTTACACTGACACCCGCCTGTGACATTCCACATGGTGACCCCAGAGAGCTCCCCCATACCCTTGTAGGGCACAGCAGCCCCGGGGCCCCCTGTGCTAGGCCTGCAGTGCCTGAGGACTAGAGGAGGCCGTGCTTGCAGGAGGAGGTAATGCCTTTTATTAGAGCCAGAGCCGGCGGGGGAACCGCTGACACGCTGTCAGGCACACAGAGCCTTGCTCAGGGCTGCAGCAGAGCCCTTGCAGGGCCATCATGGAAACCCGTGCTCCATCCTTGCGGGCTTGGCATCTGCTCCGGCTCAGCAGCCTTGTTCTCTCACTTGCCTTCACATTCTTGCCCAGCTCATCATCACTGAGGCTTTCCCGACTCACCGTAGGTATGAGCTGGCACTTGAGGCTGCAGCAGTTTCCTTCACTGCACCATCGAGGTCTTGTGATGTCCCCATGCAGCAGATCACACAGCGCAGCTCCCCTGGGACGGGAAGGTAAAGGCAGAGCAAGGGACAATCCACACCCCTCTGGTGAGCCCAACAGGTCTTTGTTTTCAGGAGAGGATCATTAGAAGTCGTTCCCATGGGCTGCACCTCAGCAGGGCTGGCACAAGTAACTGACAAGCAGCTTTGCTGCTGCTGACAGTTGTCCTCCCCTTATTCTCACCTCAGTGACATGGGGATACCAGCAAAGCCAGTAACACACAGCTGAAGACATCCTGGGGGACTGCTCAACCTTTCAGGCCCAGCTCTGCCAGTGTCACAAAGATGCTCAAGAGAAAGGAAGGAAAAGGTAAGTTGCAGCAAAAAGAAGCCTTGTCTCTAAGCACACCGGCTGTCACAGGCTCACTCTTCCTTCCGTACCAACACACTTCCTCATCCCTCCTTGTCCTCCAATTCCTCAGTTACTAACATCAGTACCTTTATTTGTCTGTCTTTATGGAATCCTGGTGTTTCACCGGGTGAGACCTTTCCTTTCTCAATCCAAGCAGAGAAGTCTGAGGTGGGTGCTCAGGGAAGCTCACTGCTGGCTGCAGCTGCTCTCCTGCAGTGACAGCCCTTGAGCACTGCACTTTCTAGAACTCCCTCACATCTTCAACCAAAAATCTGAATAAAAGGCCATAAACTCTAATAATACGCCTCAAACATTAGCCAAATTCAGAGGAAATAAAAGCAAACATTTGCCATAACCCCCAAACCAGAACCAGCTTATCCTACCTGGACACACTCATTCTAAGCTTACCATGCTTTCCTCTGTTCAGAACAGCCCAGCTCACATGAGTTCCAGCAAGTGATAAAGGCACGAGACCCAAAACCATGGGAGATGCAAAGCCTCAATGTCTCTGCAGCCATGGGAAGCCAGGTCAGCCCAGAGAGCCTTACACATTCCCAAGCCTCAACCAGAGGGTTTACTCTCCTTCTTCCCACTGGCAGCTTCAAGCACAGCTCCCATCACCTGCCACACCAGCCTTTTCCTGCAATCCCTTTCTGGATCCCCCATGTCAGTAGAACAGTAACAGCAAACCAGACACATCAGTGGGCAGCAGCACCTGAGAGCATCATTTGGATGTAGTTGTACCCCTAACCCCTTTCTTGCCCTCACAGAGCCTTTTGGAATTACCTTTCTTGCTAAAACAAGTCCAAGGAAAGGCCTAAAAACAATCCTACAAGGTAAGGAACCATCCTTAATAAGTTTTAATCTAAGTTTGATCACCTCTCCACAATGCTGGAAGTTCTGTCCTCCAGCACATTGGAGCACTTGGTCTATATTTAGTTCTGGTTGCACTAGACTGGTGAGGAGATGACGTGTCTTCAGCCAAGCGAAGGGCGCTGGCAGGAGCCAGGGAGGCAGCTCTCAGACAGTCATTTGCCAGTGAAGCAATTCCCCAAATAGAATGACTTCAGCTATAAAACAGGAGAAGGTTTAATGTTTGCATATACACAGAGAACTATAAAGTGTGGGCAAGATTCATATTAGCACTCATCTAAACAAACATCAACAAGAAAGATCAGACCTGCAATATACTCGCTTGCAGAAGCCCCACATTGCTTAACGCAAATCAAACTTAATACAAACTAATTATTAATAATTAGAAACCCAGAAAGAGACATTTGAAACCAATAGTTAGATGTACAAAGACATGGCAGCTCTTCCAGATGCACACAAGCAAAAACTCTTCTGTGGGAGAGGGATTCAGCCCACTAGCAAGAGTGAGCCATCAGGTTAGGAGTTTTATTTAGTTCAGGTTCGTTATATTTGTATACAAGATCAAAACCTGGTTTAGTCTTTAGAGAGCAAGAGGTGGGAGGTGAAGCAAGTCCATGTGGCAGGGTCTGCTGCTGTGCCTCAGCCACCTGCCTCAGGTGGAGGTAAACTACTCAAGAGAACAATAATGGAACCAGGTTGAGACCGAGCAGTCACATAAGGACAACTGTTCCCTCTCTACCAAGAGAGCAGAGAAGGATGGGATCTCGCTCCTGCCATCACAGGGATGTGGATCAGCACCGGAATCTATCTGAGAAGTTGGGAGACTTTGGCGTGGTCAGTGGCTGTTCACTGGACTTCACTTTTACGCTGCAGTATTTGCGTATTGGGTTTGCCTTGTGAACCTGTGAAACCAGAAATCAAGGGTGAAATGAAGGAAACTGCTGACTTATGAAGAAGCTGAACCTTGCAGGTGAGTGGCACTGGAGCGAGTGACCATGAAACACGCACAGCAGCTTTGGGGCAGTGGGTTTCAGAGCTCAATCTGCTCCAGTGACATGTACAGCTCCAAAAATCAGTCACCTCAGCAGAGCTGCCTTTTGGGTCTGTTTAAGACCAGTTGTAAAGTTAACAAGGAATCAGTTTGTAAGAGGGAACCTTAGAAGAGTCTTAAGGCAGCTCCACATTGACATTAGCTCATTTAGTCTATTCACACATCCCCGTGGGTTACTCTACAGCCCCTGTTCAGGAACAGCTCACTTACCATTTCTTGCCTTAGCTTAGCAACTTCTTCCTTCTCACGCTCCTCTTGCTCCTGCCTCGCCTTCTCTTGAAGCCTTTCCTTTACGGCTGCTTTGTCTGCCAAGTGTTTGTCAAACTCTTGCCGCTCTTTAGCCCTTTTTTCTGTTGCCAGCTCAAAGCTTTCAGGAACTACAGAACCAGAAAGGCTCTCTAAGTTTAGAAATAGAGGAGACAACATTGGTGCAAAGGCAGTCAGGTAAAGCAAAGCACTTCTAGTGTCATGGAAGCCTCCCTCTGGAGCGCTTCACCCTGCAAGGGTAGTTAGTGGATACCTCCAGCAGTGTTACTACAGATGTTACCCCATCATGGGTGTTCTCATAGGAAGGAGAAAGTACACACAATTGTTAGTACAAACAAGCTTTGGGCTGGTTTATACCCTACAAAGCTTAGGCTGCCCCAAGCTGTAGATGCCTTCATCTCACTAGAGATGGGAGGAAAAGACTGACAGCTGCTGCAGAAATGCCAGCTGTCCCCACAGGGAGCTCCTCACACGCTATTTACCCTTCTCCCAAGCAGGCACACATCAATCACCCCCCAATTGCAGCATAGCTGCTAAATACAGCTGCCAGGTTAGTGCAGGACAGGGGCAGCAGAGAGGAAACTCCCCCGCTCCCTGGGGACACAAGCTGTTAGGGAATTAGTTGATTAAGTGCAAGGCACTACTGGCTGTGCTGATAAAGAGGAGGCAACAGCCAGTCTAAACATCATTTAATTGCATGAGTTACCAGCCAAGCCTGTGTAGCAAGTACTGCACCTGATAACAGCTTATTCTCCTTCTTGGGTACAAAAGGCTCCTGGTACACCACTGTGTTGGGACGAGCTTTAAAACAAGCCGCCTCTTTCTGCCTTTTCAAGTCTTCCTTAAGCTGCAAGAGAAAAGAGCCCATCAAGTGCCAGCTATAGCAAAAAGACTCCTGCCCATCAGCACTCCCAATACCGGAAAAGTCACCTTGACTTTGATCAAATCATTGGCACATAAATTGTATTAAAGCCAAAAAGTTGCATCACTTGTTCCTTCCAGTTACTTTTGCCAAGAAACAGCCAGAAAACTGAAGAAAGTGTCAGGAGTCCACTGCAGAGTTCACAGGAGAAGAGCAGTGTGTTAGTTATATGTCAGTAAATGCCCAAGCAAAGAGATGGTCAAAGGGACCCAGTTGCAGAAGATCCCCCACAGCTGTGGTAAATCCCATCACTTACCATAAAGGGAGAAAAAACACCCCAAAGCAACCCAGCAATCCTTAACCCATAGCACAGATCTCATGCCAGGGACAGAAGAACTCATTGATCAAGCTCAAATCCTGATTCACCCCAAGCAGGACACCTTCTGGAGTCCATCGCAACTCCACCATCTGCTTTAAGCCTGGTCACCCCATCACCCTTCCCACCCTACCTGCTGTTTCCAGCTCTGGAGCTTGGCAGCTCCCCGCTCATCAACCTGCAGATTGAAGGGTTCAGGCTGAGTTGGCTTTTTGACCTTCTTTTCTGGCAGCTTAACATGGTCAAAGTACGGTAGAGGCAGCGCTTTGAACTTGGGCACCTGAAAGAAACAACTTTATGTATTTCCTGCCCTTTCTCAAAGGCACGAAGCTTTGGAGTTTAACAGACAACAGCAAGAGCTGCAGATCCTTGCTGTTTAAGGAGCGGGATCCAGGGCAGCTTTCAGCTCTCACCTCTTCTTTCTGCAATTCTTCGATCTTTTTCTCTTTCTGCATTTGCCGCTCCTTGTCACGGGCATCGAAAGAGAAGGGACAAACTTCCACGTGCCTCTGCTCTGGCATTTTAGGTTTGAAGGGCACTCCATAATGTGGCATGGGGTTGGCTTTGATCACGGGCACCTCCTCTTTTTCCTAAAGGGATTTTAATGTTAGGATCCAACACAACACAGAAAGGCTACAAGTCCTGCCAAAGCCAGGAATTTCAAGTTCCTTTAACCAGTGTCACAGCAACATCAAGCAAACACTCTGGACACTGCAAGAATTAGTAACCCAGAAAGTACCAGTTTACAGGCATGTAACCATAAAGAAGCTCTTCCTCTCTTCAATCCACTATCAGTTCTAGTACTTATCCAAATTAGACTGGAAGTCTCCACCATCCTCCTCACAAGAGGGAAAGGAAGAAGGATTGAATGCATTCTGAAACCTGCTCCCCACCTCCAGTGATCTAGAGGAACTATGGGGACAAGAAAGGTCATGTGCAGTATCTGCCCTTTTCAGTAACATAATAGGAAGAGCAACATCCTCTAGAAGTCGAAGCTGCTCACTTCCCTCATTCATAGCAGCAACCCCCAGAAACCCGCCTCAGTGCCCTCACGTTTAAACTGAGTTATTTTATATGAGAGGTCGGTTTCTGTGAGAGTAGCAGAGGGAATGGCACAGGGGAAGATGACTGCTGGAGGAGCTGCCCAACAAGAGGGGAGGGGCTGACCAAAGCACACCCCCGCACCTTGCGGGCAGGGGTACAGCAGGCTGGCTACGGCACCCACCGCACGGCACCACGAGGCCTGACAACAGCCTAGTCCCAAATTACCTTTTCTTCATCTCTGCCAGGCATTCGGGTTCTGCTTTTCAAGGTGAAGACTGGAGACTTGGGGACTGTAACAGGAAGGGCTTTCTTCTCTGGAACACCCTGTTCAGAAGAACCAGTCAGGAGTTACCCAAGAACAAACACAACAGGAAACAACCTGACGTAGCACAGAACGTACTCATCAGTTCTTCCCTGACAGGCAGCGTTAACTGAACATTATTAAATACATAACACAACATAGCTAAGGACATTCTCAAGCTATTTGCCACCTCAGTCCCAACTCCCAGGTCTGGGTATTACCAAACTTCTTACCACAACATCCTCCAGGATTTTCGTGGGGCATGGCCTGGAATGGAATTCAAAGTGCTTTTCCTCCTGCTGCTTCTTACTCTCACGTTCCTGAATCCTTTTCTCTATTTCCAAGTCAAAGCCAATGGGCTGTGTGAGTGCCTTCACAGTGGGTTTCTTGGGCAGGAGTGGCCCACCCTCAAAGATTTTGTGATTGAGTTCTCGTGCTTTGAATTTGTACCTACACAGGAAAGAGGGAAGACAGTCACAACACACTGTACATGGCGAGATGCAGCTTCTAGCAAAAGGCTTCTCTCAGCATAAAAGAGTAATAGGTTCAGAAAGAATTGTACCACACACACATCCCATGGTGTGCAGCTCTAGTCAGCAACTCCTTGGCTTTTGAAACATCAAGATTTCAGGAAAACCTTAAGGATTGCTTTCTTGGGAGTCCAAACCTTTGACTACAGGAGACTTTTGAAGTGTATGCAGGCTGTCCTGCTACACTGGGTTTGCTTTACTAGTCATGAGCTGTACTCAACCCAAGATCAGCTCTCAGAGCACTTTCTTCAAAATAGACTGGCTACTTCTCACATCCCTATCACAGCCATAGGACTATGCACAAGCTGAAAGAATCCCAATGTTTTTATGCGACTCATTCTTTCACTCAAAAAGAGTATTCCTGAGAAGTGGTATTTCAGCATCCAAAAGATGTTTCCAGTGTGGTACAAATATCTCCTGGAGGACTAGAATAAACCTTTACTTACTGTTGAAGTTTCTCTATTTCCTCTGCTTCTAACTCTGCTGTAGTTTTGCAGGTGGCAGGTCTGAAGCGCTGCTTTGTCAGAAGCAATGGTGTTTTAGGGTTAGTGAACCGAGCCTTCACAGCCTTTCCTGGAGGCGGGCCTAGAAATTCAAGTCACAGAGACCAGCAGTTAATGGCAAGGCCTGCAGCAGCCACAAACTGCTCAGTAGAGCAGCCAAAGCACCTCTGTTGCTCTGCCACCAGCTCTGTGGACAGCCTCCTGGCTGGACCTTGTCAGGACTGCTCACCTTCATCAGATTTCCTGCTCCTCAAATGGTAACGAGGGGGTGTTGTTTTTTGGAATGCTTCTACCTGCTCAGCAAGGGACACATATTCTGATGTGTTCTCTTCAAGTTTCCTTTTGTTTCCCTGGGACAGGTTGAAAGGTTTGGCAATAGTGGGTCCCTTCGGCATCCGCATCTGGAGACAGAACACTCTGATCATTACGGCCATTTCACCCAGGACACTGGGATGACATTTCCTTTACCCACCAACTGACAGTCTCTGTCCCTTCCCTTATTGAAAAGAAGGTAGCAGTTAACATTAGACAGACTTACGTGTCTGAAAATGCTAATCATATTGGGAAATTGTATGAAGTGGGAGATTCAAGCATGAAGATCTGACATTACAGGGTCCTTTAGAGTCTTAGTGGCAACACAGATACACAGCGAGTTAACAGTTACATTTGCACAACATTTGCCCCTCCTCTGGTCATCCTCTTTGCATGTGTGTTGCAAAAGCAAAAAGAGGGTGATGTCAAAAAGGAGTCAGCTGACTGCTGGGAAGAGCCCAGCCCTCACCGGGGAGAGAGGATGCTTCCTCAGCTCTGCTGCAAAATCCAGCTCCTTGTACTCATTCCTGGGCTGGCTTTCCACATGTTGTTTAATTCTGTTCTCTGTGCAGAAGTGGAAGTCAATTGCCTTTGTTACTTGACCAACAGGTCTCTTCACAGGTTGTCCTAAAAGAAAAAGAACATGTCAGGTCTGGAAGCCTTTTGGAGTGCGTGTGGGGAGCGTTTGGGGCGGGAAAAGTGCATGTGTCAATTTATAACTTGAACAGTTTTAGAGAACTCATCTGTAACCTTTCAAAACCCAATAAAACCTTCTTTCAGTTTAGGGGCTGATCTACATTAAAAGCCTCCTGATACTTATTACAAGATCTGTAAGATCTGAGTGTTGGTTCCGAAAGGTGCTCACACAGCTCTGTGCAGCACTCTCCAGCCCAGCCCGGTACCGCTGCAGTCCAGGTAGAGCCCACCTGCTCCAGCAATCGCTGCTTTCAGAGACTCCTCATTCTTCTTCCTCAGCTCCATAACCTCCCGCTGGAATTGCTGCATCTTTTCCAGCTCCTGCTCCTCTGTACTCTTCAGCTTGTCAGAATGATTGGTCCTCCTGCAGAAGCATGTTACAGGCTGAGACATGTCTTCCTGCTTCACCGGTTATTGGCATGATGTTAGTGCAAGGAACATGGTTCTCTCTGGCTTCAAGGCAGAAACACCATTACAGAGGTGTATTCTTTAGAAAAGATCTGGCTGGATTTTGTTTGATCAGAAAGCTCACAGCTAACTGCTGTTCTGCACACCCACATGCTGTGTCAACACTTCACCACCAGCAAGAACGGCTTTCTCCTGAAGTTAAAAACAAAAGCTTTCCTTTGCACAGGTTCAGCTGGTGAAGTACATTTCATCCTAATGCTGTCTGCCTTGGTCTGGTGTTTTCTGAATGTGATACCATCACATGCTAAGTTCCAGCTGAAAACAGTCTAGCCAGGGCTGCCACCTAAATCAAGTGTGATTAGCACAAGTCACAAGAAAGGTACATACTTTAACATGGTTGGCGTGGAGGGCATGGTCAGTTTGCTTTTCCCTCTCCCTGGGGAGAGGCCAGGATTCTGCAGGGGCTCTCTCTTGGTGGATCCTTCTGTCAGCTTCTCTTTGCTGCTAGAACTAAGGTAACAAGTTATCATCATAGTATCACAGAATGGTTCGGATTTGAAGAGACCTTAAAGCTCCTCCAGCTCCAACCCCCTGCCCCGGGCAGGGACACCTTCCACTAGAGCAGGTTGCTCCAAGCTCCTGTGTCCAACCTGGCCTTGAACACTGCCAGGGATGGGGCAGCCACAGCTTCTCTGGGCACCCTGTGCCAGCACCTCAGCACCCTCACAGGGAAGAGCTTCTGCCCAAGAGCTCATCTCAGTCTCCCCTCTGGCAGGTTCAAGCCATTCCCCTTGTCCTGTCCCTACAGGCCCTTGTCCAAAGCCCCTCTCCAGGTCTCCTGGAGCCCCTTTAGGCACTGGAGCTGCTCTAAGGTCTTGCCTTCAGGAGCCTTCTCTTCTCCAGCTGCCCCAGCCCAGCTCTCTCAGCCTGGCTCCAGAGCAGAGCTGCTCCAGCCCTCGCAGCAGCTCTGGGGCCTCCTCTGCACTGTGACAAACCACTCCAGTTAGCTGTGCTCTAAACGAAAGGCCACCTGCAGTGCTCACCCCATGCATAACACCCTGAGACTGGTGAGTTCCAAGCTGTGCCAGACCAGTCTTACCTCAGCACAGGCCCAGGGATAGAGCGCCTGGTTTTCCCTGGTGCCCTGGGGCTGCAGAAGGCAAGATGAATTACTGAGTTATGGGAACTGTGGCTTTTCTGGAGAAGGTAGAGCTACTGTAGCTCATCTAGGTCCAGCAGTATTTAAAAGATCACACTTCAATTTTGTGACCTCAAGCTTATCACCATATGATATCTTAGTGGTTAAATTTATTTGAGAACCGTTTTGGCTGTGACTTTTTCCTACCTTATGACTGTAGCCCAGTGACTTCCTGATGGACAAGTTAAGCCCAATTTCAAGCTAGCTGAGTGACACTGAGGATGGAGCAAGAAGCTTCAGAAACCCAAGCTTGTTTCATGCATATATCTACCTCTAAATAGAGTTTCCTTCAGGTCCTACAGCCATTTCTTCTTGTTTATGAAACCAGCATCAGGAGTCAGGTTTCAGTCACCTCCCCATAACCTTCCTCCAAGAACCCTCTCACCATGTGTAAATCCTTCCCAATGGAACAGTTGTATCCCCCTTCCCAGTCCCAAACAGAAGGACTCTGATGACGTACATTCTCCTTTTCTTTGGAGGTGGAACCTCTTCCTTATTAGCCAAGGCATTTCCCTCTGCTTTGACTCTAGCTGGCTGTGTGTGTTGCTGTGCTTTTCTCTGCCTTGTGGCCTGTCTTCTGCCCGCTCTAGAGTAGAACAGAAAACAGAGGTTACCTTTCCCACAGCTCTGAGAAGACACAGGATCCGTATCACACTTTTTACATCAATGCACCACCTAACTCCAGCATGCCCCTATGCAAACTGGGTGTTTAACATAACAATCCAAATGCAGCATGAATTACTTGAGGTTAACAATCCATAAACTTAATACGCTTTGGGATATGAGCATAGAGAACCCTTTGCACTTATATCAGGAATGGGTTCTGCCCAAGTCCAGCAGATATAAACAAAGAAACTTTATAAGCCACTTCAGTTTCAGATGTCCTCACATTCCAAGAGCTCCTGGTGCTGCTGAGCCTCCTTTGACAAGTATGTGAGACACTGCATTACATTTCCACCCTGGAGATGGTCCCTCCAGCTCAGCAAGCAGACCAGCCATACCAGTATAAGATCTCTCACTGAAGAACTTCAGGCCCACAGGATGCCTCAAGAACAGCAAGAGCTGCAGATGCTGGAAGCACAGACCTGCTTAGTTACAGTCATCAACCTGACTACAGGTAATTCACCTTTGAGGGGCCTCTGCAGGAGCAGCAGCTCTCCAGCTCGTCAAGGATCCAACGATATTCTGAGGAGCCTCATGGGCCTGCACACATTCTGCTTCACCATCCCCTTCACTGTGGCTTTCACCTGAGGACAGTCACAAACACCAGCTCCTATACACACATACGTACACAGGCACAGAACGCTCAAGTGAAGCCACGTGAGACCTTGCCAGTTGACATACAAAGATGGTCCCACAAAAGCCAGGCTGAGCAGGTAACATCTCTCCCCTCACACCATGCCAGCTTACCCACTGCTATTTCCTGTGATGTGACAGACAGAATAACATCAGGCTTCGAAAAAGCAGGGCTGCTCTGAAAGGCATTTGCCAGGTTTGCTGCAGGAGGGATGTTCTCCAGGTTGGCCTTTTGGTCTGTGAGGAGAGAGACACTTTCACTGTGTGTTTTTAACAATACCTCACAATATCATTATGAGCTTAACAGTCATCAGACAAGGTAGAGATGACAATCAAAGTTTAAATACAAGAACACCCCCGGGCATGAGGAATGATGCAGTGAACAGGACTAATCAACTGGCACAGGAGGCCCAAAACAAGGATCATGCCAAGCCCTCGCCCAAAGAGAAAACAAAGCCAGGAGCTGGAAGCAACTTACCGAACCAGGAGTCTGCGTTGGGTACATCATCATCCTCGCTCAGAGTCGCAAAGTTGATGCAATTGTTTGGGACATCAAAGGAATAGCGAGATTCCGGGCGGGACATCTTCCCCTGCAGCCGTCCCCGTGAGTCCCACTCGCGCTCCTTTGGACAACAAGCACTGCTCACCTGCTAAACCAAACCCAAGGCAGGGTCAGCTCAATCATTCCCCACCTCTCTTCCTCTGCACAGCTTCTAGAGGTAGACGCAGGACAGGTTTTGTCCCTGCCTTGTAATTCCCAGCCTTTGGACACTGTATTTCCTAAGCAACACAGCTTTTCACTCTACTGCTGATTGGCAAAGCTGAGACTTCACCACTGTTGACATTTCAGGTCCAAAACTCTTGGAAGGATCAAGTCTGGAAGGCTTTCTGTGTAGCTGCAGGTGCCAGAACTGTGTTTTTAAAGGGAAATACAAAGCTTTCCCAAGGAGTGACCAGTTTTCCTCCTCACCCCACACGCAGTTCTTACCCTCACCAGGACACAGGTGTATGAAGCAAGAGCCCAGTGATGAGGCTGACCCTGAGCACTGCACAGCACAGCCTTTCCCCTGCTGAAGGAGAACAGACAGGAGCTAATGACACAAACATGCTCTTCTGCAGAGTAAATTGATTTCCAAAGCAGGAAGAGAGTTCTGCAGAGTATTGTTACTGGGCAAGAAGTAGGATGAAGGGCGGTGTAGGGCCCTTGCTGCATTCCAGGGCACTGCCCCAGGCTGGCCAGGCTTTAAACAAGCCAAGCTCTGTGTTAGGAACAGTTATTTAGTGGAGTACTGACAGCAGGAGTCGTTCCTGTGTCAACAGGTGATATTAAACCCAAGGGAACAGGAACAAAGCCAGTGACAATGTTCTAAAGCCTGAAGTTGTAACAAACCCTTTATTTTGCAAAGGTGTTTTCATGATGCCTCACGCAGCTGCAAGGCAAAGCCTGTGAGGATGCATTCCTTACCGAGCACTCCCTGAGGAAATCACCTGAACTTTGCTTTGATGAGTCCAAGCAACTTCTAAAGCAGCATATCCTTAATGTGCAACATCCCAGGCCCAAACCATCTGTCCAGGCAGACCACACATCGTTCAACCCACATGCTCCACACCATAAGATGTTCAAGAGTAAATCAAAGCAGCAGTCTGGAGGTGCCCTGCTCCTGAGGACAGCCGCACAGAGAAGCCTTCAGCTGCCTATAGCTACATGACTGTGAGGATGTCAAGATAGAACCCAAAGACGGCAAACAGAAGAACCGGAGCCAAAACCAACTGTAATGGAGCTGGAGACGGGGCTGGAACCAAATGCTTTCCTACTGCCCTTCATCAAGATAAGGTTTCTGTCAACACTATCCACTTTTTAAAAATCAAATGCGTCATCTGCATTCCTCCCTCACCCTCCCAGTGCCCGGAGCCGGAGCTCGGGAATCATGTTTCACAGCTACTCATGTCCATTACTGCTGCTTCCAGCTTTTTGCTGTGGAACGTCCATGTTCTGTCACAACATCAGGACCCGTGTCTCCCCCTCCCTCCATCCCAGACAAAAGTGAATAGTCATGGAAAGAAAGGGAACGCATCCACGCCATGCTTTCATACACCAAGCTTCTGGAAAGAGCCAGCTGGGAGGGGAAGGCTGTGGTGACCGAGCTGCAGAGGGTCCGCGTCAGTCAGATGAGCTCACGGCATCCGCTCCTCAAATCCCTGCGTATCCCCGAGCGCTGCACGGAACCGGAGGAGCCGCAGTGCACCGAGAGGCATCTCACTCCTGCAGCCACGGGCTCAGCCTGGGACACGGCTCCCGCCAGCTGGGAACGTTCCAGTGATTTATCACTGCGATGTGTCCACTGCGACGCTCCCGCGATCGGAACAGGCGCCGCTGAGCTGCTGCCCACCCCCTGGAAGCATTTCCATAGATTCCCAGACCGGTTTGTGGTGGAGGGACCTTAAAGCTCCTCCAGCTCCAACCCCTGCCATGGGCGACGACACCTTCCACTAGAGCAGGTTGCTCCAAGCCCCTGTGTCCAGCCTGGCCTTGAACACTGCCATTCTCTGGGCACCCTGTGCCAGCGCCTCAGCACCCTCACAGGGAAGAGCTTCTGCCTTATCTCCAACCTAAATCTCCTGTTTCAGTTTGAACCCCTCACCCCTTGTCCTACCACTACAGTCCCTGATGAAGGTCCCTCTGCAGCATCCTTGTAGCCCCCTTCAGACACTGGAAGCTGCTCTGAGGTCTCCGCGCTGAAGCAGCCCAGCTCTCAGCCTGTCTCCAGCCTCTGCTCATCCCCGTGGCCTCCTCTGGACTTGCTCCAACAGCTCCGTGTCTTTCTTATGTTGAGGACACCAGAACTGCACACAGTGCTCCAACAGGGTTCTCACAGGGGCAGAGTAGATGGGGAGAATCCCCTCACTCGACACTGCTTTTGATGCAGCCCAGCACACGGGGGGGTTCCAGGCTTAAGCACACACTGAACCCGGCTCATGTTCAGTTTCTCATCAACCAAACCCCCAAGTCTTTCTCCTCAGGCTGCTCTGGATCACTTCTCCACCCAACCCATATTTGTACCTGGGATTGCCCCAACCCAGGTGTAAAACTGACCACGATTTTGATGGCAGAACCACCATTATCTCAATCTTCCCTCTAAAGACAGGAGGCAAAATTCTCTCTCCACACTGGGGCACTCTTCCACCAGAAGCGAGGCGCAGAAGCTTCTCCTCATTAATAGGGACACCTGCTAATGCACAGGCACTGTGTGCACTTATCAGACTGGTTACACACTGTAACCCCTCACAGCTCCAGTGTTGAATTAAAGCATCACCCTGCTCTCCCCTCATCTATCACCCTCCACATCGACACGAGTCGCAGGGAACCTCACCCCTGTCCTGCAGGATCAGCTTTCTCCTGGTTCACAGGAGCTGCTCACACCCCGCTGGTGCTTGGGAGGAGGAGGATCTGGTCCTCTCCTTTCCAAACCAGCCCAGATCTCTTTGGTAAAAGTGACTCTCTAAAACATTAATGCTCTTTCCAGGGCTGCTCCTCTCGCTTGCCCACACAGACTGCACAGAGCAGCACAGCCGTGTCCCCACAGAGGAACTGATGAAGGGGTTCCTCTGCACATCAGGTTTCTTCTGAGTAACTACACTTTGACACATTCCAGGAGTGCCTTGGCCTGCTTTACATTAGTTAGCTTTGAAAAAGGATTAAGCTAAATTGGAACAAGCATTCCCATCCCAGAATAAGACTGATCCAACAGCAAGTGCAACAGGTATTTCAGAATAACTTCACACCTCACTGTAATCCATATTAGCTTTGAAATACCAACACCATTCCATCATGGATACACTCAGCCTCATTTTCTCAGTGTAGCTGTTAATTTATTGCCCAAAACATTTCTGCCACCCAAGGCTGGAGGGGAGGAACTCCAACCAGACCTGTGCAGCACCGGCCTTGCTGCAGCACGTCAAACTCCACACCAAGTGCATTGTACCAGACACAAGAAAGGATATTCTGACTTACTTCAGCAGATAAATCTGAAGCCAGGTGACCCACAGGCCTCAAAACCTAAGATGGGCAATAGGGAACAAGCAAGAGAAGCTTCCCAGAGGCTGAGGGAGCCGTCCAGCAATATGATGCAGTAATTCCAGTGCCTTCTGCTGGGTGTTCAGCACCAGCTGCACTAACCAGGCAACTAATTTAATTCAGCCTGGCAGGTTCTTTATTGTCCTACAGCCCAAAGCTTTCCCTCCCTTTTATAGGGATGATAATCCAGAGTTCCCAGATGCTTTTCAGGGGTTAATATGTGAATTGGACCATTACAAAGGGCTGGAAACTGCCTCTCCATAGGTACAGTTTTGTCACCACAGCCTGGTGGGAAGCTCCCACCTGAACTCCTCCAGCATGATGCCAGCAACCACTAACAGGACTCATCCCTGCTTTCCCCTGGGTTATGTGAGGATCTGCACCTTCTCCTTCCTCTCTGCTGCTCCTCACTCTTTGTATGCTTTTCTAGAGCCCAGAATCAACCCTGAATTCACCACTGCACAGAACAGAGGCAACGCTGCTGTTCCACCATGCGATACTCAAACTGGGAGGCAAAGCCTTTACCTCTCCGCAGACAAGAGGTGAGCAGGCAGAGAGCTTGCCTATGGTATGAGGAGCGAGGTGCTGGAACTGAGCTTTCCCCGGAGCAGCCTTTGCTCCACCACGGGCCCAGCCCCGCATCCTTTCCAAGAGCCCAAAATAACCAGCCCTGACGCCTCACGCTCCATAAGCGAGATCCCACAAGCCCCAGAAGACAGGAAGATGGAGCAGCCTAAGAATAGCTGTTCAAGGAAAAGTGCATTATTTTTAGCCGGTGTAACCTCAACTTATTGTTAGGTTAAGTTGAGGCTCCTCTAGTTTTAAAAACGCACTGGATAAAAATAGCCTCCTTAACACCCTTCCTGCTACTTAAGCCGGGTTTTGCCCGGGTTGCTTCCCTCCTTTTCCAAGAAGCAGGATTTACTTTGAGCAGAGGCAACGTCGGTTTGTTCTTCGCTCCCACCCGGAGACACAAACTCCTCCAGGCTTTGAGCAGCGGGTGC
>NW_009913285.1:0-341 GCF_000696875.1 Nestor notabilis
TCAAAAAGCCCATGTTAAGTCCAAAACCCCCATTTTCTGCGTGAAAATGCTCATTTTAAGTCCAAAACACCCGTTTTCGGTGTGAAAACACCCATTTTGAGGCCAAACCACCCATTTTTGGCATGAAAACGCCCATTTTCACACCAAAACCCCCATATTTGGCATGAAAACACCGTTTTTAACTATGAAACCACCTATTTTCGGTGCGAAAACACCCATTTTCACAGGAAAACACCCATTTTCGGTGTGAAAACGCCCATTTTAAGACCAAAATGCTTGGTTTTGGTGTGAAAACGCCCATTTTCGGTGCGAAAACGCCCCTTTTGAGGCCAAACCACCCA
>NW_009913286.1:0-4846 GCF_000696875.1 Nestor notabilis
GTGTGTGGTGTCCCTGCTCATGGCAGGGGGGGTGGAACTAGATGATCTTAAGGGCCTTTCCAACCCTAACTGTTCTATGATTCTGTGATTCTATGATTCTATGATATACATTTAATTATTTTATTTTTTTTTTCTTAAAATCATAGAATGTTTTGGGGACCTGAAAGCTCATCCAGTTCCATCCCCCTGCCATGGGCAGGGACACCTTCCCCTAGATCATGTTGCTCCAAGCCCTGTACACCCTGGCCTTGAATACTGCCAGGGATGGGGCAGCCACAGCTTCTCTGGGCAACCTGTGCCAGGGCCTCATTTCCTTTAAATAGTCATTGAAGAGATCAAAGGTACCTCTGAAAAGCAGAGATTTTGTATGTGAGACTCAGATTAGTGCCAATTTGTTGTAATTAGACATATTACTAAGACTTCTATATGGATTTCTAAAGGCACTGGCTATATTATTTCCTGGTGGTGTTTCAGAGAAGCTACATGACATAAAAGAATCAGCATTTTGCCAGCAGTGATGGAGGACTGTCTTTCCATGAGTGGTTCTCTCTCTTGGTGGGCAAACCTGGAAATGCGATTGTGGAGATGGGTTGGGAAAAAGGCAGGGTCTCAACATCACAGGATAAGTTCAAAATGACTGTTTTTAGTGGTGATTGTAAGGAGCCACATGGCACAAGAAGTTTAAAACTCTGATGTCTACATCACTTCCTTTTGGACAACATTGGACGCATGGTCGCCACAGATGGATTCCAAATGCTTAGGATGTTCTTGCTGCAGAAAAACTAGCAAACCTCAGGAAAAAAAACCATTCCTAAGCCAGTTATTTAAACACTTGGCAGCTTTTTATCAATCAGTATTTATCTAACACAGAAATGCAGCCAGCTTAGCTGTTCTTACACATGCCTGAACTTGCCTTTTTTACAGCATGGATGCATTTGTGCCTTCTCTGAGCTAGTTGAAAGCTCTGTGCATTAATCTCCTCTCTCCTCAGCATTAATGTTCTCCTCCTGCTGAGAGGAGAGAAGGGTGGGTCAGAAGCAGGGCTGCAGGAGACATGAACCTTTTCCCTCATCCCTTTCTTGTAGTGGTGTTTTCATCACGGTGATCTTTCCACACTCTTCCTTTAAGAGGGGCCCTAAAGACAGATGTGAGAGAGGGAACAGCTGTTATTTGTGCAAAGCTTGCACTGCCAGAAGGTTTGGAGAGCAGCTAGGTACCTTCTGGCCTGGATTCACGTCCAGCCTCTGCAAGAGCACTGTGTGCCTTCCCACAAACCATTCAGTCATTCAAAGCCTCACTTTACTCTCTGCCAACATGTTAAAATACTTCCTTTTCCTTGATTTTTCAGTTTCTCCTTAGAGCTTGCACGTTTTGGGTAGCAAATATGGTTGCACCTCTCTGTTTGGCACCACACCTAGCACTGTGATGCTGTCTTGGTTAAGGCATTTAAAATATTCATAAAATATTACAAGCTGTTAAGGACTCCTGGACATGCTAGATGTGTTCCAACTTGACCAGGCATTTCTGGATCACCAGCTATGTCATTGCTAAAAGGGGCGAAATCATGATTGGAAATACATGAGCATCATCATGTGCAAATTGAATTGTGATATGAAAGCCATTTCAGATCTCAAAGAACAATTAACCACGGAGCACTCCACCTGCCAGGCTGAAATGAACCCAGAAGGAAGCTCAAGCTTCCAAAATTTGCTGACTAGAGTCATCTTTCTACATACAATAAGGTAGTCTCTGACAGGTTGCTGTGGGGTTAAGGAAGAAGGCTGTATGGACATGCTTTTCACGATCTGTGCTGCTCTGCAGCATGAAGAGGCTTGTTTTCGTGGTGGCTGTATTTGCTCTTTGCCTTGCCCTTTCCTGCTGTACCTTGTCTCTGAGGACCACCTTGGTGCCTGCCAGCTCCCAGGGGAGCCTTCCCTCCTCCTGGATTCCCTCATCTCATCTCATCTCATCTCATCTCATCTCATCATTTCATCTCATCTCACAGGAGCAGAGGCAGAGAGAGGTCTGGGCGCTCCGTGTGGGGCAACTCTTCCACTCCCAGTTTCGTGCCTCCAGGGCACTGGATGGGGATGGCTGCAAATGTCCTGCTCTGCCTTTTGCAGTGCAGCTGGAGGAAAAAACCCATCAAAGTCAGGTGAAGGAGGGAGAAAAGACCCCTGTCATCTTCAGGGTGGAGAGGACAGCTGCTAGAGGTGCCTCAGGTACCAAAAGTTGAATAAAATAGACCAAGAAGGGCTGGTCCTGAAGCACATAAAAGCTCCTGGAAAGGCTCCTGCTGCCTTGGCTGAATCAAACCCTCAGAGAAGATCACTAATGAATTCATATCAAGTACAAGAATCTTTCCTTTTGAGCACTATTGACTGATTTATAACAGACACCACCATGTGGAGGTGAAAAAAAAAAGCTTTTCCTGGCTGCTCTGAGCAAAGCATTTTCAAGCTGACCTGATGGAGTGAGCCCACGAAGGGGGTGAGCTTCTTGTTTAAGAAAATTCCTTGTCCTAGGTTTCCCACAGCAGAGTCTCAGACATCAGATTCTTAGAAAAATAATTCAATAGTTGAGTGGTGCAGGAATGGGTGTTTTATACCCTTACATTCTACGCACACAACCATCACACACTGTACGTGGGCCTTGCATGCTCCTGTTGTTCCAATGGTGAATGTTGGTCTGGGGTCAAGTGGTCTATCATTCGGTTCTTTCATGGTCTTGAGGCAGGACATAAATTAATTCTTATCTCTCTGTTTGTTGCTCCTTGGTAAGGATGCATCTCCTCTATCTTTCAATTTGTGCTGACCTCAATACTTTTATTTACATAACTAAGCACAGGTTGTTGCAGCCTAAGTCTCCAGTAACTTCAGGTACCCATGCTAAGCAACTACTCAGGCTAAGCAAGACCACCACTAAAGTATTCAGCTAACTAAACTTAATTCACAAAATTGTCAGAGGAAGAGGGCACTGCCAAAACTGTGAGCAGCAGCCCATGCCAGTGGGAGCTGAGCCGTGTGTGGGGAGTGGTTTGTTCATGCTGAGCACAGACACAGAGATGGGTATTGTTTGTCTACACATCTATAAGCTAAAACATCTTCAAGCCACACAAAGAGAAAAAGCTGGACTCAAGAGAAAAGGAGACAGTGCAGCCCTAAAAGTCACACGGCAGAGGATTGGTTTTACTAAGCACAGTGTTGCTGTTAGTTTAAAAAGGGAAAAATGAGCTTGAGCAAACCAAAGAAAAAGTACTGGTAAAGGCCTTTAGCACCAGTGATTGCCATGAAGTGGCCAATAAAAGAGGAGGAGTAGCATCTCCTGTATTTGCTTGTGCAGCTGTACCCAGGTGTGGCCATGATCCCACTGCTGAGACAATATTGCTCAGAGGTTTCTGCAATCCTTGGCCGAAAAGTACATGGCAAAGGTACTTAGACTTTTACTAAAGTGTGGATGTTTAATGATCAAAGCCACAAGGGAAAAAAACCAATCTAATATTTTGATCTAGGTGAAGTGATTGTATGAGACTTAACCAAATCCCACAAAAATCTGATGGTCAGAGTAAGCCCGTATTGTACTCATATCTGCCATGTCTGTAGGGGAGGCTGATGTCCTTGCTTCTGTTCCTGGTCCCACAAAGAGATAGAGGTTCTGCGGAAGAAGCCCAGATCCCTGGCTTTTCCCAGGCAGTACAAGCAATAGACTTTCTTTCTTTCTACAATGATGCATGAAAGGTAAAGTAGAGAAAAAAGATGAATAAAAATAGAAATCACTGCTTGATTTCAACTGTCATTTGTGATTTAGCTGCTAGGAAACAGACATTTTCCCCATTTTATCAGCAGCCCTGAAACCTGACACATTTTTGCTAGCTTTGGCCTCTTTCCTTGGATATTGCTTTTGCAGCATCAGAAGCAGTTGCAACTTTTACAACAGTTGCAAAATATGGATTCTTGGCTAGGCCTTAGGGAAGGAAAGAAGGAAAGCATATGCAATTTATGGAGAAAAGAAATAAACCTCACAAGAATAATAGCAAGAGTGGAAATTGTACCTCCCATTTTGAGCAATGTACAGGTCATAGTAAAAGGCATCAGAAAGGATAGTCACTTTTTCTGGGCTACTCTTACGGGGGTCTGTCTCAGATATAAAGCAATGAAAGATCTGATACTGGCACACTTATACTTGCTCTGGCCCCAAGACTTCATTGATCATAGCATCACAGAATCATAGAATGGTTTGTGTTGGAAAGGACCTTAAAGATTATTCAGTTCCAGCCCCCCTGCCATGGGCAGGGATACCTTTCGCTAGACCAGGTTGCTCGAAGCCCCATCAAGTCTGGCCTTGAACACTACCAGGATGTGGAAGCCATGATGATAAAGCCATCCAGATACTTCCCTTCAGAAATATTATTCTCTTTATTTTCTTAAGGACCTGAAAAGAAAGTGATGGACAAATAGACCCTCTGCTCAGAGTTTTACATGCATGGAGAGATCTAACTGCAGCATATCCACTTCTGATTGTGCTTTGCCTTCCCAAGACATGATCTGCAATGCTGATGACCTACTCAGGCCAGGAAAGTTGAGAATACCCTACTTTGTCCTGATTTTACCAGCCCCCTTTCCTCAGGAACTACTGACTAAAAACCACTGTAAAAAGAAAATGAGGCATGGGACATCATTAACTGTCTGAATACTAATGTTCACATCATTAAACCTGTCACTACTCTCACTGTGCAGCAAACCGATTGCAGTGCTGACACCAAATTTCAGTAGCTGACTCTATTACTGGAATCCCCCTTATAAAGTACAAATACCATGGAATATCCAGGAGATGAAGTCCTGTAGGG
>NW_009913286.1:4877-13892 GCF_000696875.1 Nestor notabilis
GGCGTGAAATCAGACACAGTGAGAGTGACACAAAGCGTTTGCTCATCCCTCACCCACCTAAAATGCCATACCTATGCTGAGCCAATTTGAGAGGGCAGGTGCCTGTTTTACAGTGCAAGTACCTGGTGGGGATCAGGGCAATGATCATTAAAGACGTCCTAGTTTTGCAGATCCACCCGCTGCAGCTTGCTTTACCAACATGGTGTACATGACTGTAAGCTTCTAACACACAGTTCACCTGGGGTGAGAGGGCTACAGTGACCTGGGACTTAAATAACCAATAAGCCTTTCCCTAGGAAGGCTTTGGACAGCCAGAATACTCTGGAAAGGTCTATGATTCAACCTACTGAAGAATGGAAAATATTCTGAAAGGTTTCAGTTACTGCATTTATGCCAGCCCAGGGACAGATCCACAGGTCAGAATAAGGAGGAATCCAGTCTCGCGAGCTACCTCACAGTGTTTCCATCACCGCTCAGGCAGCAGGTGATGGAAATATTCTTCTATATGTCACTATGCATTATATAAATGGGAAATCTGGGGACAGTATGTTGATGTAAAGAAAGCAAATTGTTGGGAAGCAAAAAGTGTATTTCACAGTTAGATAGTCATCTACCTCTGAAAAAAAAACAGGGTATAAAATTCTTCATGTGGCCTTTTCTATAATCTGAGTCCTTGGAAGATTTCCGCCACAGCCAGATTTCCTAGCAGAGTCAGATTTTCTACCACGGAAAGATTTTCCACATCAGATGCTTGTTCTTTCTTTTTTTCTGGATCCCCCTCTTCCATATAAGCACAGACTGTCTCATTTCAGCCCATAAAACAGCAGTGATCTTGGATAATGTGGCTAAATAAGTTTACTTGGAAAGAGCTCACACTTTGAGGCACCAATCCTGACTTTCCTTGCCAGGCCTCTTACTACTTGCTGAAACAGTACTTCCACCATAAATAGAAAGGTGATCACCTGCTTGCACCATTGGCCCAGGCTGTAGGAACAGTTGGCCTTCAGTCCCTCTCAGACTTGCAAAACTACATTTCAATCCATCTGCCAGACATGACATAAAAGAGGAGACCTTTTAACGGTACATTTGCAGAGAAATGAATAAATCTGGTGGCGCAGGCAGAACAAAGTAGCTGGAATATTCAGCAAAGAGAAAAACCAGAGTGTCCCGAGGCCCATAGGAATTGGAGACTTTTGATGAAAGTGCTTCCACGCAATGAATATAATGTGGTATATTTATAGCTGTAATCTGGTCCTAGCTGTCACTTGACGGACAGACAGCTCCAGCCAGATGACAGCGCACTGTCTTTGGTTGTGCACTACCATAGCAGCATTCCATACCCCTCCTGGACATTTTAACACAAGCTACCACCACAAGCAGCAAAGATCCACTTTACCTACTAAAACACAAGTCATAATGACATTACCTTGTGGCAATATGACAGCATTGGATGATCCAGGGTCACTCACCTACTATCAGGTGTCATCTTAACAAGACGTGGTGTTTGCACCTCTGCAGATATGTCCAGGCTTAAAGGTCTTCTCAATCAGACCCTATTTCAGTAAGATATTTAAGACAGAACCTGACTTTACATGAGTATTTCATTACTCCTCTCATACTTGAAATATGTTCCTTAGTACTTCCATCAAGGGTGCAACGACAAGCATTGTTACTATGCTTTCCTAGAACAGCATGTACTACAAGGGCTAGGTAATATATTTTATATCTCTTAAGATTCATCATGCATAACAGCTATCTCAAGTTTGAGCCAGAAATACATTCAGTGAATTGTAAACAATTGATGATAATAAATGTTTGGGAGAGGAAAGGATGAACCACAGAGAGTGAGTGAAATTTTAACCCTGCTGAAATCAATGATGATACTCACACTGGTCTCAGTAAAGCCAGGATTTCACACATGATCACACTGACAGCAACCTCAAAGTCACTTCTAGTGCCAAGTGTTCCCAAGGTCCTGCAACTCCAGAAATACTTATGGGTGTTATCATGTGACAAAACATTTGTGTGTAACTGCCAGGGTTTTGTGACTCTGGCACAGAGGGCTTCAAAATTTCTTCATTCCCCATCTGACCATGTCCTCAAGATGCTTAGCTGTGAACTCTAGCACAGCCCCCCACCCCTACGAAACCCTCCTTACCCTGACCCTGTGTACAATCCTCTCCCAAATGAATGAGGAAGTATTTCTTGTTTGTTCTCTTATAATCGCTGTGTGCAAGTTTTTGACAACTTCTAACCACCTCTTTTGGCTTTTCAGCCACTCACCAGACAGAGGTTTTTGTGCAGGATAAAGAGATTTTTTCTTTTCCTTGTGGTGCTTTCAGCTTGAGTGGTGTGTGTTGCATCCTTTCAGATGGCTGACTGCAAGCTGTACAGGAGAGATAGTGGCCTCCTACTCTTTACTTCAGTGTCTCTGTAATGAAACCAGCATTCCATTTTTGCAAAGGTCTGTGATGGTTTCCTCTAGAGGGTCTTTGTGCTTTGCTTTTTGGCTTAGTGGTTGGCACAGTAAGAATACAGAGCCCTTGTTTTCACCCTTGATCTGGTCAAGTCCAGAGTCAACACTTACCAGAAGGTTACACAACACCCCTCTTCCTGTCCCTCTCTCTTGCCCTAAAAATTATCTATGTCAACTTTATTGTTCTTGGATGTACAAAACTCATTTGTCTCCTGTGTGCCGAAGCTCTCAGTACCTCATCAGGAAGAGAAAAAAACCAACAAAACCCCAAAACCAAAACAAACTAACAAACAAACCCAAACAAAAAAACCCAAACCCCAACAAACAACATGGGAATAAATACGTTTACTCTCATACTATATTTTAGTGCTTTAACTAAATGAAAAACCTGGAGAAAACAGAACTCCAGGTACTTTCTGCATCTTGTTACAACTGGTTGAAAACACCAGAAAAACTACCTTTTCTACATTATTTTCATGCATCTGGTCAGCATGTCTAGCAAGGAAATAAAAACATAGAAACAATGATAGCAATACCTCTAAAACTCAGAGCTAATACCCCAATACCCAGAGCCAAGAGACATGTGACAAAATTCTCTTGGAAAAGTATTCTGTAAGGAAGGGACATACTTTAGAAATGAGATGGCATAATTTACAGGATAGTGTGTACATAGAGCAGCTGTTGGCATCCTTGGAGATGGACTATGTCAGTGCTCTGTGAGAAAAAGTACCTGAGTTGGAAGGACTATCTCTGGTGCAGGACATGCATTGGGACTGCAGTCACGTTTGTGGGAGAGGTCTTTTATCCACCTCTATGAGTGCACACACATGCGCACACACATACAGAGGCAGAGAACATTATTTTAGTAAGTGACCTTGCAACTAACTTCTTTTAACACTCAGAAGAACATTGAAAGGGTCTTGGCTAGACACCTGAGTGCAGCACCTCTGATGGTTTTATATATTTCACATCTTTGCCCCCTTCTTTACCAGGGGGGCAAGTACAGGGCTGGGACTATTTTTGGAGAAAGTGAAAGCAATAATTCATGTCCAACATCTCTATGCTGATGTTAATTTGTGTAATAAGACAGAATCATCACCAGGAGCTCTTCCCTTAGTCCCATCAACCCCACTATGTCTTGTTGAACAAGCTGCCCCATTCTCATTCACTCCTGGAAGAAGGGGAAAATCCGTACCCCTGGAGATCCAGAAGAAATAAGGGGGAGCCATAAGATATGGTGGCTGAGCCCACACCAGCAGCATATCTCCAGTTCAGCCTGTTCTTTGCAAGCACTGACAGCAATATGTCTGTGCATTGCTTTCTGCAAGTCCCACCAACACCTAGCTGTCCTGGTTTCAGCTTGGTTAGAGTTAATTTTCTTCCCAGGAGCTGGTACAGTGCTCTGGTTTGGCTTTAGTCTGAGAATTGCATTGATAACACACTGATGTTTTAGTTGTTGCTAAGCAGTGCTTATCAAGGACTTCTCAGTTTCTCATGCTCTGCCAGTGAGGAGGGGCACAAGAAGCCAGGAGGGAGCAGAGATAGGACACCTGACCCAAACTAGCCAAGGGGGTATTACATACCACAGCACGTCATACCCACTATAAACTGGGGAGGGTCACCCAGAAGGGACTGATTGCTGCTCGGGTCAGGCTGGGTATTGGTCAGAGGGTGCTGAGCAACTGTATTGTGCATCTCTTTTGTTTACTAGAGGGGGGTGTTTGTTTTTTCTCTCTCTTTTTTGTTGCTACCTTTCCATTAATATTATTATTACTACTAGTAGTAGTATATTATACCTTATTGTAGTTACTAAACTGTTCTTATCTCAACCCATGGGTTTCACCTCTTTCTCTGATTCTTCTCCCTATCCCACTGGGGAGAGGTGGAGCGAGTGAGCAAGTGGCTGTGTGATACTGACTTGCCAGCTGAGGTTAAACCACAACAACAGGTGAACACACTAGGACTTTGCCAGATCAAATTCTGGAAAAGTAAATATTTCCGTCAGGGATCATTACTTTGCTTTCTTCCGTTGTTTGCCCTGGAACAATAGCAGAGGGGTGGAGACAAAAAGCCAGTATAATTTAACAATGATGCATTGAGAGAGTCAGTATCTGATCTCACAGAAATTACCCCCTCCTTGCCCCATAATTCTTGCCTTTTAGAGTTAGGGGGATATTCTTGTGCTGCTTGCAGCAGGGGTAAAGGAACATAGAGCTGTGGCTTTGGAAAAACATTTCAGATCTAGTGAAACGCACTTTTGACCTTGGTGTAAGAGCTGTACCAATATCTTTGTGTTCAAGGAAAAGAAAAACATAAACAGAGAAGCCTCCCATGTCTGACACTAGAACACTCGCAAGGGGAATATTTAACCTAATTGACCGACATCCCTTCTGAAAGAGACAGAGAGTTAGTGTATCCTGTGCAGAAAACAGCATGTTGTAAGTAAAGATTGTTTGGAACCATGCTTAATTTGGTGAACAATATTTTAGTGGAGTCCACTTACTCGTGGTGTATCCAAGTATATTTGGATAGCTGTGAAACTGAAAAAGCAGAAATGTTTGATAAATATTTCCTGCCTGTATGTGGGACAAAGTTGAATACCATTTCCACATTATATAATGATGGTGAAACACTTCCTATTCAAGCAACTTAGAAAAGAACATCAAAGAGCACAACTAACATTTTAAAAGCAGCGAGTCTAGAGGACTCACATGTTGGCATTTTAAGAGCTGGTTCTTCAGAGGACCATTCTCACATAAGGTGGGAATGCAAGAGTTTAGAAACCATCAAGGAGACCATTTCTAAGAAGAAAAACAGTGTTGTGTCAATATTTGAAAAGTGTGACTGAGGTAAGCCTATGTAATTTCAGGCTGGCTAGTCCAACATTGCTCCTGACCTAGATATAATGAAGTGGTTTGTACCAATTAATAAGGATGTGGACAGTGGGGATGTAATGAAAGAGCAATCAGGAGTTTTCATGGGAAATGGTTCCTGTCAAAGAACAAATTCCATCTTGTTATTTAATAAAATCATGGGTACAGTTGACAGCAGTAACTATGCTGACTCAGTGCTGCACAGTATCCAGATCTGAGAAAATAAAAAAAAATACAAAATCAATATGAGTGCATAATAAATGGTTTAAAAATAGCTAATGGAAAGATCTTCAAATGGCTTTGTTATAAAGGATTCATCAATGAATAAAGACTGTTTTTAATGGCCTCTTGCAAGCACTTGCACTTGTGCTATTCATTGTATTTTATTTAGGATCTGCAAGAAAATACAAGATGATTGCATCATTTGTGAACTCTGGTAGTTTCAAAACTTACTACACTATTTAAAATGGCACTAATGGCAGTAGCTTGTCTTGCAAACAGACTGCTGGGATGAGGACAGTTAGGAGAATTTGGTAAAATGATCTTACTTAAAGGAAATCTCAGGACAGGCAAGTGCAAAATGCACTTAGGAACAAGTATCCAGCACTGTGCAGGGTCACATAGACAGTATCTCTAAATGCTGAAGTGCCTCTTAGTCCATACCCTGGAAAGCAGCAGACTACCCTGCGGAAAACAGTACGTCAGGACATCTGTAGTGAGCTAAGTCCAGCGCAATGCTGTGGCCACTGCAGCTAACAGCAACCTTGGGCTATCCAGACAAGTGTGATAAATAGGAGGCATTGCTGGCTTTTGTTTTTGGTGGAGTTGCTGCTGAAATTCAGAGTCCATTTCTTGGTGTGCACATTTATTTTTTTTTTTTAAGTAATGTTAAAAACTGGAGAATATTCAGACATTATTTGCAGTGCATTATCATAAAGTCCAGGGTGGAAGGGACCTCAAGAATCATCTCATCCGACCTTTCTAGGCAAAGCATGACCTAGACTAGATGTCCCAGCTGTCTGTCCAGCTGAATCTTAAAAGTGTCCAGTGTTGGGGAATCCACCACTTCCCCAGGGAGATTATTCCAATGGCTGGTTGTTCTCCTTGTGAAAAATTTTCCTCGTGTCCAGTTGGAATCTCCACAGGAGTAACTCGTGCCCATTACGCTCATCTTTTCCATGGAACTCATTGTAAAAAGGGAGTCTCTGTCTTCTTTGTAGCCAGCCTTTAAATACTGGAACGTGGTGGTCAGGTCTTCCCTGAGCCGCCTTTTCTCTGGGCTGAACCAGCCCAGCTCTCTCAACCTTTCCTCACACAGCTTCCTGGTCCTTGGAACATCTTTGTGGTTCTTCTTTGCACCCTCTCCAGCCAGTTCACAACTTTTTTGTATAGTGGGGACAAAAACTAAATACAGAATTCCAGGTGTGGCCTGACAAGCGCTGAGTAGAGTGGGATCACATTATCCACTGATCTGAGTTTGCACAAAAATTCACAGTGCTGCATAAAATGATATTTCAAAATAAAGGTAATTTTGCTGTAAAACTTCCATATAGACATTTACATTCTTCCACATTTATTTCACTCTAAGGAAACTTTCCTCCTCTGATGGTAAATGAAGTTTATAAAACTGGCCTTACTTTTCATTTCATGTAACTATATGGTGATGGAACTTGAGTCCTGTGTCATGCCAGAAACTTTCAAGCTACTCCACACCTATGAGCCCAGAGCTGCTGACAGTAAAAAGGGGAATACTTTTTTGAGCTCAAATGAGAGGGGTCTGGATTCTCCATTTGTACCATCCTACCCCAGCAAAGACCTTCCTCACAAAACTAAAGTAAAAGCTATTAGGGCTCTTTCAGGAGAGGATACAGCTCTGGAGTTAGCTTTGCCTTTAATAAACCAATTTTCAGGCCATGTAGGTCTCCAAGATGGATGTAATGAAGAACACAGTTCACATTACAACTCTCAGTGTTGTGGTTCAGCTTAATGATGATGAATCACCAGTGCTCAGTCTTTCTGCCTACTGTCTACAGAGACACTGGGCATCAGAATGTAACAACTGCATTTGGAGAGCAGATATATACCCCCAGAAATGTACATCAAAGCAAATCATAGAATCATAGAATCGTAGAATAGTTAGGGTTGGAAAGGACCTTAAGATCATCTAGTTCCAACCCCCAGTAATCTGAATCAAATAATCTGAAAGAATATATAAAAAAGGTAAAGAACATTTAAAGTACCCCTTGTTCATTTGGACAGTCTTCCCTAGATCTCAGACAAGGAGCAAAAGGAAGAGAATTTGAGTAGGATGACATGAAGAAGGATGAAACACTTAGAATCACAGAATAGTTAGGGTTGGAAGGGACCTTAAGATCATCTAGTTCCAACCCCCCTGCCATGAGCAGGGTCACCACACACTAAACTATGTCCCCCAAGGCTCTGTCCAGCCTGGCCTTGAACACCTCCAGGGATGGAGCATTCACAAGTTCCTTGGGCAACCCATTCCAGTGCCTCACCACCCTCACTGTGAAGAACTTCTTCCTTATATCTAACCTAAAGTTCCCCTGTTTAAGTTTAAACCCATTACCCCTTGTCCTACCACTAGAGTCCCTAATGAAGAGTCCATTGTTGAATGATACAAGAAGGTGAAATAATCCTGGTATTGATGAAAGTTAGGATAAAAAGTGAGATTCTTACAATCTTTGTCTTCAAAGATTCTTTGTCTTCTTATCTACAAGGTAAGTAACATTCCCTTTATATTCCCCACTGTGGATAAAAATCTGAGACAGCCTTCACAGAGAGATTACCTTGTGGAGTTCATTAGAAATGCAAGAGGTAAGGTGAACAAACAGATCATGTCCCTGTTGCTGGAGCGATGTGGTCAAATACCCTAGCACAGCCTCCTCCCCAGACTTCTTGCTTTGTACCTGGTTTAGCTCTTCTCTTTTCCCCCTCTTTCTCCACCTGAAAAGGCAGAACAAGCATGCACCAAGCTTTTCTGGTGGGGACTCATAAATGCTAGCAAATTCTTGGAGCTCTTAGGTTTGAAAGTGTTGCTGATGCATTCAAGGATCCATGTGCAGACCTTCAGCATGATTTTAATGACTCAGGGAAACCATATACCAGCAGCGAACATTTTTAAAAGCCTCACCTACCCTTCCAGACTGAACTTAATCTGGCCTCTCTCTGCATTTTAACACACTCCATTAACAGGATTCCCTGGTTTAAAGCAGATGGAAGAGGTAGGGCACAAACCTATTTTTGGACACAAAATGCTGTGCAATGCACAGAAGTCCCCTTGTTGCTGAAAATTGTAGAATGGAGACAAGCAGAATGTGTAGGACACAGGAAAATCAAGGAACACAGTTTTTTCCCACAGCTGACAGTGGGGCTGTGAGAAATACTTTGATGTAAATCAAGGAGAATGACAGAAGTTTAGGGGTGGGGGCACACAAAATCACGTGACACTCAACCAATTACTTTTCTTCCTGTATTCTGACTCTATGTACACCCACTAACTGCCTCTTTTAGTTGGGTAAAACCCAGCCATCCACCACAGGCTAGCAGAGGCAGTTGGGTGTTTTTGGTAATTCATAGAACCATAGTATCATAGAACAGTTAGGGTTGGAAAGGACCTTAAGATCATCTAGATCCAACCCCCCCTGC
>NW_009913286.1:13923-14228 GCF_000696875.1 Nestor notabilis
AGGGGCACCTCACACTAAACCATGTCACCCAAGACTCCATCCAACCTGGCCTTGATCACTGCCAGGGTTGGAGCATTCACAACTTCCTTGCCTCATCACTCTCACAGTAAAGAATTTCTTCTTTATATCTAATCTAAACTTCTCCTGTTTAAGTTTAAAGCCATTACCCTTTGTCCTCTTGCTACAGTCCCTAATGAAGAGCCAGTAATGAAGAGTCACTAATGAAGGGCCCTAGCATCCTTGTAGGCCCCCTTCAGATATTGGAAGGCTGCTATGAGATCTCCATGCAGTCTTCTCTTCTCCAG
>NW_009913286.1:14393-17931 GCF_000696875.1 Nestor notabilis
ACCGCCTTTGACCATCTTTTGATGTAGCCCAGGATATGGTTGGTTTCTGGGCTGCAAGCGCACACTGAAGCCGGCTCATGTCGAGTTTCCATCAACCACCACCCCCAAGTCCTTCTCCTCAGGGCTGCTCTGAATCTCTTCTCTGCCCAGCCTGTAGCTGTGCCTGGGGTTGTGCCGACCCAGGTGTAGGACCTTGCACTTGTCTTGGTTAAACTTCATGAGGTTGACATCAGCCCACCTCACAAGCGTGTCCAGGTCCCTCTGGATGGCATCTCTTCCTTCCAGCGTATCAACCGAGCCACACAGCTTGGTGTCATTGGCAAACTTGCTGAGAGCGCATCAATCCCACTGTCCATGTCACCGACAAATATGTTGAACAAGACAGGTCCCAACACCGATCCCTGAGGGACACCACTCGTTACTGGTCTCCAGCTGGACATTGAGCTGCTGACCACAACTCGTTACATGAGGCCATCCAGCCAGTTCTTTATCCACTGAGTGGCCCATCCATCAAATTGATGTCTCTCCAGTTTAGAGACAAGGATGTCATGCAGGACAGGGTCAAATGCTTTGCACAAGTCCAGGTAGATGATGTCAGTTGCTTTGCCCCTGTCCATCAGTTCCATAGTCCCACCATCGAAGGTCACCAAATTGGTCAGGCGGGATTTCCCCTTAGTGAAACCATGCTGGCTGTCACCCACCACCTCGCTGTTTTTCATGTGCCTCATCATTCTTTCCAGGAGAATGTGCTCCAAGATTTTGCCAGGCACAGAGGTGAGACTGACTGGTCTGTAGTTGCCTGAGTCTTCCCTTTTCCCCTTCTTGAAAATGGGGGTTACATTTCCCTTTTTCCAGTCATGAGGAACTTCACCTGACTGCCATGATTTTTCCAATATGACGGACAGCGGCCGAGCAACTTCATTCGCCAGCTCCTTCAGGACCCATGGATGGATTTCATCAGGTCCCATGGACTTGTGCACTTTCAGGTTCTTAAGAGGGTCTCGGACCTCATCCTCTCCTACAGTGGGCCTAAGGTCTTCATTCTCACAGTCCCTGCATTTGCCTTGCAAGACTTGGGTGGTGTGGCCAGAGCATTTGCCAGTGAAGACTGAGGCAAAGAAGTCATTAAGAACCTCAGCCTTCTCCAAATCCAGAGTAGCCAGTTCTCCCAATAGCTTCCGGAGAGGGCACACATTGTCCCTAGTCTGTGTTTTGTTTGTTACGTACCTCTAGAAGCCTTTCCTGTTATTTTTGACGTCTCTTGCTAGATTTAATTCTAACTGGGCCTTAGCTTTCCTGACCTGGTCCCTGGCTTCCCGGACAATATCCCTGTATTCTTTCCAGGCCACCTGTCCTCACTTCCACCGTTTATAAGCTTCTTTTTTCCCCTCTAAGTTTCCTCAGCAGCTCAAATTCAGAGCTTCACATTCAGAGGTGGCATCCAGTTGTCCTTCCTTCCCGTGTTCTTATGTTAGAAAGAAGTGTGTGTGTGTATGCAGGAAGGTTGGGTTGGTGGTACAGTCTGAGCAGAGCCACATTCCGCCATCAGGCTGCAGGGTGTATGGCCAGAGGTTTCAGACCAACACCCTGATCTGCTGTAATGTGGCTATGGGTAAGGCAGCAGCATGTTGTACACACAGATGTGCAAAGGTATGGGTATCAGCTCCCTTGCCCTTTGAGGTGTAACTGAAATAGCAGTATCACTCACATACCCTCTCACCGCCTCCTTCCTCCTGGGCATGTTGTGAAATGGATGAGGGGTGTCTCATAAACAGGTGACCCCACCCCAGTAAGCCGGGGTGTGTTTCTGGGAGTCTCTCTCTTTCCCACACACACAACAAACCTCAACCCATGAAAAAGGATGGGGGGGTGAATTGGCATCACAGAAGTGATCCATCACTGCCCCTCACTCAGCTGTGGGGTGTGTGTTGGGAGGAAGAGCTGTCTTACACAGGTGTAAAACGCAGGCACCCTCCCTTATCCTTCTTCCTGCTTCAGGCTGTCGGGCGTTTAATCACACAAATACACATCTCAACACTCCCTCCTGTTGACTACAAGATGCGTATTGGGAATGGAAGTGGCTGTTTCTCACACACAAACAAGCACAGGTGAACCCCAATCCCTCCAATTTTGGAGGGCATTTGGAGGAGTGGGGCTCTCACACAAAGGTGATGCCAGGTTGCTGATTCACTGTTGGTTTGCAGAGTGTGTATTTGGGATATGCCTGTTTCACCCCTGCACAACTGAGTAATTCTTGGCTGAAGGAAAAAAGGGTGTCACACCAACAAGCAGAGTTCAAAACTGACCATCTCTTCCTGCCCAGCTATTGGAGTGTTGAGCTGGGGGAAGACATCTCACACACACTGTCACGCTGTGTGTGGCTGTCTACCTGTAGGGTTTAGTTTAGGATTGTTAGCCTGTAGCGTTTCCTTGGAGTGGGGGGTAGGGTTGCATGCACACAGGAGGGATCCCTGATCCACTCTGGTAGTTGCAGGGTGTGCCACCCCCAGTGCACATGGAGATGAACAGGGTAAATCCCTGCTGGGTGTTAGGGTCTGCTTTCCCCCTGGCACCTGAACCTCAGTAGTTCCTTGCATGCTGCAGGGTGTTGGCTGGGGTTGTCTCTCCTGCATACACGTGTACCCTACTCGTCGTGCTTAGTTACCAGGAGTGTGAGGGGCCTGATACCCACGCTTACTCAGTAGCCCCCCAGCAGGGTGTACGGAGCGGCACACATGAATCCACAGACCAACACCAACGACCCCATCGGGCAGCAAGAAGAGTGCTGGCAGTGTCAGGTACTCCACACAAGACAAGATGGATGAGTGCTAGAGGCATCACACACAGATACCAATCCCCCATGTAAGGGGGGCCCAATACGGGGCTGCAGGATGTGTGTTCTCTCACACACACATACACCAGGGTGCAAGATGTGCTCTCAGAGCATCTGTCACCCACATGGGGCCACAGTTTGTCTTGTGAGTGCTGGCCACAGCCGCAGAAGGTTGTTTTAGGACTGCCTGCCATAAGCACACCGAGCTGCGGTTTGTGTTTCAGGGGTGCCCATCACTCACACACTGGGCTGCAGGGTATGTTTCAGGGTGTCCCGTCTACCTGTGAGACCACAGGGGGTGCTTTAGTGTTTGCCACGCACACTGGGCCTCCGGTTTGCACTTCAGTGCATCGGTCTGTGTGTCTCACACACCCAGAGGGCCACAGGCTGTGATGGTGGGCAACACTCATGGCCACGAGGCAGCAGGCTGGGGTTTAGGGGTCTCACACACACAGGTTGCAGCCCGAGGTGCTGGTCACACGCAGAGCCGGGGGCTGTGTCTGAGGGTGCCTCACATGCACACACAGAGCTGTAGGCTGTGTCTGCGGGTGCCTCGCACACGCAGCTGTGGCTGCGGGCCGTGTCCGAGAGTGTCTCACAGCCGGACAGGGTTATACGATGTGACCGCGGGTGTCTCCCCCAGGCACACGGGCCGTGCCCCAGCGTGTCACGCACGGACACGACACTCCCGATGTCTGAGGGCGC
>NW_009913287.1:0-296 GCF_000696875.1 Nestor notabilis
TCTATACTGGTTTATGCTGGTTATATTGGCCCATAGTGGCTTACATTAGTCTATACTGGTTATATTGGTCTGTACTGGTTATACTAGTCTATACTGATCCATACTGGTTATATTAGTCTATACTGGTCTATACTGGCCTGTACTGGTCTATACTGGTTATATTAGTCTATACTGGTCTATACTGGTTTCTATTGGTTATGTTGATCTGTAGTGGCCTATGTTACTGTATACTGGTTATATTGGGGTAAACTGGTTATACTGGTTTGTACTGGTCTATACTGGTTTATACTGGTCTT
>NW_009913287.1:323-869 GCF_000696875.1 Nestor notabilis
TGTTGATCGTGAGTGGCCTATGTTACTGTATACTGGTTATATTGGTCTATACTGGTTATACAGGTTTATACTGCTCTATACTGCTCTATACTGATAATATAAGCCTATACTGGTCTATACTGGTCCATACTGGTTATACTGGTCTATAGTGGTCTATATTAGTCTATACTGGTTATACCAGTTTATACTCATGGATGTTAGTCTATACAGTTTAAATTAATCTATACTGGTCCATACTGGTTATACTGGCCTATACTGGTCTATACGAGTTATATTGGTTTGTACTGGTCTATACTGGTTTATACTTGTCTATATGCGTTTACATTGATCTATACTGGTTATATTGGTCTATATTGGACTATATAGATTACATTAGTCAATATTGGTCTATACTAACCTGTATTGGCTATATTGGTTTATACTGGTCTATACTGGTCTATAACCGTCTATATTGGTCTATAACAGTCTATATTAATCTATACTGGTTATATTGGTCTATATTGGGCTATATAGATTACATTAGTCAATATTGGTCTATACTAACCT
>NW_009913287.1:1073-1405 GCF_000696875.1 Nestor notabilis
AATTAGTCAATTTTGGTCTATACTAACCTATATTGGCTATATTGGTTTATACTGGTCTATACTGGTCTATACCCACCTATATTGGTCTATATCAGTCTATATTGGTCTATACTGGCTATATTGATCTATATTGGTCTATATTGGTCTATATTAGTCTATACTGGTCTATATTAGTCTATACTGGTCTATACCAATCTATATTGGTCTATACTGGTCTATATTGGTTATATCAGTCTATACTGCTCTATACCAATCTAGACTGGTTATGTTGGTCTACACTGGTCTATACTGGTCTATACAGGTTATATTAGTCTATACCGGTCTATACTGGT
>NW_009913288.1:0-3818 GCF_000696875.1 Nestor notabilis
TTTCACCCCCATATCGTCCCAAAGTTCCCGCATAAAAATAGTAGATGCAGTTACAGTGGGTATTTTCACCTGTACCCATTTAAGCATTGCTTTGAGGTCATGGCCAGGAACATTTTTCCCATGTTTTAGAAGAAGAGCTTTCATAAGCTCGTAAACGTCTCTTTCAGGGGAAGACGCTTGATTCCCCATGTTTCCCACAGCTCACCTCTCTACTCTCGAGTGCAGCTTCTGCTTCCTTTCAGCAGCTCATTCAAAGTTCTGTGGGACTCGCAGCCTGCTGCTCAGCTAGGTGGTTCGTCGACTGATCACGTCGCGATCACGTCCCGATCACGTCAGGGTCACCAATTTGCTGCGATGGAGAGACGGGACGCAGCTTGATGCAAGCAAGATGTCGTTTTATTACAGTTACCCATATATATTTATACTTGTCCCTACCTAGCATGTCTCATACCGATTGGTCCATCTTTTACATTAGGCACACACTGATTGGCTAACATAAGATAAACTACTAGTCAGGCATTCACACCTCCCCTAGTAACATCCTTTTCTTATACAAAGAGTTAGTTCTTCTAATTAAGGTCGGCTTCTTTCTTTTTTCGCAACCTTTCCAGCCCATGATTGATGAACAAACGCTGGGCCTGTGTTTATCTCACTTTTCCAAGGTTTTACAACTAACAAGCTCCAACAGTCTCCTTTTATCACCTAGACGGTGCTGGGAGTCCTGCTGAGAGTAGCCAGCTCTTATCCTTATCTTACTTTTCCCAAGGTTTACGACCAACAAGTTCCCACATGTCTCCTTTTGTCAGCTGGACAGCACTGGGAGTCCTGCTGAGAGTAGCCACAAAGAGATGCCTTCATTCCCAGCTAAGATGCTAAAACCATACTAGTTAATACTTCTAAGCAAACTTTGCAGTAAGTTTCTCAGTCATATACCAGTATTCCACCTTTTTCATTCTCACAAAGCTTCAATAACAGAACTGAGCCTGCTTTTGACATCATTTCAAGCATGTCCACCAGCAACATCAATACTACTGCTACAGGTGGTGATCGATTTTCCAACTAGCTTTTGCCTTCCAGCAATGCAAATGTTTCCAGGCAGGGTTCTCACTGTAGCTGATGGAAGTGAAACGTCTTCAGAGTATGCTGAAAGCCTGTGCAAGCAGACAGAGAGTTCAAAACAGATTTGGGACCCTAAGGATGTATGTGAAATGGGTGAGAGAAGGAAAAGAACAGAATATCTCCAACTGAGGGGGGGGGAAAAAAGGATTCATAATTTTTAGCTAGGATGGGAATGTTCAGGTTATTTTTATTTTCTTAGTGCAGTATTTCTCAGTTTGGCTTCTGAGAGGTCCTTTTTTCTCTCATGGTTTCATTTTTAAGTACTTCTCCTAAAAACACTACATTTGGGTAAAAAGATGCACGAATTGACTTCTGGACAATTACAGGTGCTGTGACCTCCATGAAGATGATGTTTGTCATCTCCCATTTTCTGCTGCAATTCCTTAGCTGTCAACTGAGCACGCAATGTCCAAGACACGTTATTCTTCAACATTAAAAACTGTCGGCCAGGAAGGGCAAGCAATACAGTGTGAATTCCTGAGCACTGACCTCTTTCCAGCTAAGCAGTTCAAAAGTTATTCTCATCCTACTGTTGCACCAGTGCAAAACTTGCCCTAAGATTCATGCTGAAAACCACCAGTACCAAAGATCCTCATTTTTCAGTCTGCCACAACATCCACCATCTCCCATTTAGAGCACTGAAATTTACCGCCTTTGCTCTCAGACATCACAATAGTTTGGAAAATTTTCCATCTCATCTAGATGATAGAAATACAAAATAAGATGTCAGGACACAAAAGACAGCAATGACATTTTTACTTTTTAGGTAGCTCTGCTAAAACCATGAGAACTGTTCAAATTCAAAATACAATCGAACCTGTCTTCAAGGCAGAAGACTGACAAAAACTTGCAGAGAAGATTCTGCAGGAGGAAAACCTCTTTCTAACTGTCAGCTGCAAGCTTTTCAGAGATATATCCAGTGGTCTGGGCCAGACCCTTCTGCCTAACCCAGTATATTTGTTCTACATAAAGAACAGTAGAAATGGCCTCAAACATTTGTTGGAGCATCCCTGCTAGTCACCCCACTTTTATAAATGGTGATGCATGTACATCCTTCAGAAAGGATTATTGATCTATATTCCCTTACGTAACTTACATATTGGATTTCTAAGAAGTTGTGTTAAATGACATGGGAATTACAGTTAGCACACACAGGACTCTGCTGCCAGATCCTGTGCTCCAGAAGCAGAAAAATATTTCAGACAAAGACATCTAAGAGCAGTACATTTACTCACCTCAAAGACCGGACTCTGAGACCAGGAAGGGGACAGAATCGCAGTCCCACCCATTACAACCGTCACTATTAACCTTCATTACATTGAAGCTGAGAGGAAAATATTAAGCAGTTTTGTCTATTTTTTATGCACACAGCAAATCTTCAACCATACTCATCGACGTGAAAGTCTTCTCAGAGGATCTGTCATAACCTAATTACAACGGCTGGCACTGCAAATCACGTCTAGCATCCCAAACAAAACTACACTTGTATCAGCAGCTCATAATCTATCTCAAGAAGCAGGAACATTCTAAATTACATACAGGAATAACTCAACCATTATGTTTACTTAAATGCTGTAACATTTGTAAAATAACATGTTTATGTTGTTTCTCTTTCTCTAGCTGCTTCTTTAATATTTTTATTGTTTTTACATAGGGTAATTGCACTTCCTGTTACATCTCCAATCTTACTGTATTTCTGTTGCCTCTCCTGTGACTTATTTTCTAGTGAATACATGTACTAGCTTCTGATTTTTCTCCTTGGTTTCCTTCAGTTTCCAAACGTGCCTTTTACTTCTTCTTCCCTAAAATATTTTTTCTTTACAAGCAGAAAAAACAAGAAAGCTGTTGATGGTTTAGTTGGTTTTCTCACAATTAAACCTGCAGGGATTTTTCAGGTTACTCCTTCTCCCTCTTATTGCAATTCTACACTTTTTTAGGAGCACAAGATCCTCCAAACCTCTCTCTCCATCCATTCCTCTGTCCCTCCCTCCCTGGTCTACTTACCCCAGAAACAATCACGTAACTCTTAGATCTGCCAGATGCCATTTTCACATGAGCAAAAAAATGGGATTGCAAACACATACACAAACACAAACCAAAGATCAGGACACAATGCATGGCAGGCTTGACTCATGGCCTGCAAGTAACCTGTTATCTGGAAAAAACACCTATACTTCACAGAAGGCTGCTGTCTTCACATGAATGATGCGACAAAGTGCAGAAGATTAAAACAACATTAAAACTCAGTGCACAGCCTTTTGCTCTGCAGCTCAGGCTGCTTGGATAGAGGCTCCTGGGCAGGACAGTCCTTGCACACATCATGAATGACAGCAGCATGCTGGTAGTCTCAAACTACCAACTGCTTGCCCATCAGCACATGACTAATGATGTAATTTGAAATGAAGCTTGTACCAAAGGCAAAACAGCAGCTATGTGGGCTACCTAATCCATTTTCATCAAGGCCTCCTCTGTGTAACCTTAAGGTTAAGAGATCTGCACAATTAATTACTTTTTTTTTTTTCTAAAAAAAAGGACTAAAATCTATCACACACTCATCAGGCATTGTGTGGCGCTACTAAATGTTGTAAAACACATCATAACAGGCATTTCTGAAAGCTAGCTCTTTCCTAATGCTCTCCATCACCCCGGAGTCATGACCAGGCCTATTGCCTCTGCCTTTTTCCAGCTGCTGCTGGAGA
>NW_009913289.1:0-8027 GCF_000696875.1 Nestor notabilis
GCACAAGTCCAGGTAGATAACATCAACTGCTTTACTCCTATCCATCAGTCCTGTAGCCCCATCATAGAAGGCCACCAAATCATGGTAAATAGCAAGTTATGGCATATTTTGGACATGCTTTATTTTTTCTGGAGCTGTCTCTGCAGACACATGACATTTGTCTTCCACATGAAAAATAGTCTAACATGATTCGCATTTTAAACAAGTTTCTACGATAACAGTACTTCTTGGTCCAGATTCCTAGTTTGACATTTTGGCAAGAGAGGGCAGTAAAAGCTTAAAACCTCATTTGCACCTTTTTGCTCCTAAAGCTCTTCAAGCTCTGACTCATCTCTTAGTGTTCAGACTGCTAAACATCAATGTTGCTTGCCCACCTCTTCAAGGCATTATCATCATACTTCCCATCAATCAGCCAGGCAAAGGGTGTGACCTGTTACACCTGTACCTCCAGCTATAAATGTGCAGATTTCACTGTAGGTTTATCACTCCTCTAGAAGCAGTGAGATTCACACACCTGGACTGATGAGGTGTAATTATGGCTTGCCAAGGACTTCTTTTTTAACACTGCTTGTTGGAATTTTAATAACAAGATGCTGCAAATAAATAATGGAAGTATGGCTTGGGACCATCCAGATACCTACTGGTGAGCTGGTGCAAAGCCCTTCCCAGAAAAATCCAAGAAGCTGTCCATCCATGAAAAGTATAATATATTTCTGCGGAACTTCTCTTTGCAAAGTTAACCTTGCAATGGTTGTCATGGAAGAAAAACCTCAGGTGTTCTACACATGGCAATAGAAATGGGTTTGCCAATCCAAAACCAAACATGTAGTAGTTTATGATTCACAATGGAACCCAAAACATCTCCTGTTCACTTTGAAGGTTAACTGTAATTCTAACTCAGAATCTTCATCTTGCCAAAAATCAGTGGAAAGTTACTATGGAAGAGAATGAAAGGGTGGAATTCTGCTCTCCATTACACAGCTGTAAATTTTAGGACAGGCCCATCAGTGTGAATGTATGGCAAAAGGGATTATTATCTTATACTCACCTAAAAGAGAACAGTTTAGCCTAAAGACTTTCCTGTTCTTCTGTTCTGGTGCTTCACAAGGCAGTCAGATTTTCCTAGTTCCTTACACTCTCATCAGAACTGTTTGAGGTAAACTACAGATGTGACTGACACTTGCTGTCTGTCACTTGTTCCTAAAGAATTGTATGTAATGCACATAGCACAATTAGCATTAGTGTGGACGGTATGGTCAGTTTAGGAATAGGTATGCTATATAGTCACTGGAAAGTACATATGAAATACAGAACTTAAAATGACAAGAATTCTTCATTCACTGAACAAACAAGAAAATTATTCAATTATAATTGTGGCACACAGCTTAAGATATTAGATAAACAGTTTCAGAAATGATATCAACTACAAAAGAGTTTCTAAATTTTAATTAATGGTTCTATTTAGAAATATTTCACACATGATTTCCTTACCACCTGTATTTGTAAAACTTGAAAAGAAGAATATAACGACATCTGGTTAAAACTACTTGAAGCTACTAATGCTACAATTCTTGAATCTAAATTCAGTAAAAGTATTCCTCGTCTTAAAACCGTATTCTTTTATAGCTGAGAAGAATAGCAATATATTCTTTGTGTAGACTTGTCATGTGTCTACAAGCAGTGTCAAACTATATTTTTAGCTATGGAGTTTACTTAATCCCACAAGACTTTATCTTGCCTTTATGTTGACAAATGAACAAGGCTGAAATATATGTGATCTGAGCTTCTGTCAAGATACACATTCTTTCAAAAGTCATTGTTCTTGTACAGCTGTTTCCTTTAAGCTATTGACATAAACACAGTTTTATTATTCCTGTGGGCTTATTACTGAACTCCTTAGTAGTTGTAGCTAATTGTCTCCAAGCTTTACTTTTCTAGACAAGCCAAGAGAATGCAGCAGAAATATAACATGATACCAAGATGCTATGAGGTGCCCTTGGTAACTCTCATTCAACACAGAAAGCTGTGTTCTGGCTAGGTTTTCTTACTCACATATTCCTGTTTTTCAAAATATACTTGCGGCATATTACCAGATTAAAGGGAAAAATGCTACCTGCATTACTTGTAACAACTTTTAGTTGTAACACAAGCAGCAATTATTAGTAGTATTAAAATAATGTTCTGGTTCACATCTCAGACTTCATTTTATCACTAATGTATCTACAGTGAATGATGAAAAAAGACTCTAACAGCTGTCTGTTTCTTCTGTACTAATAAACAGTACATCTCAAGAGTTTCTAAATGAATATCAGTAATTTCTAGCAGATTGAATATGAACTTTTTATTTTGCATTTTATAATAGCTTCTCCCCCCCCCCCCCCCCCCAAGCTGTTACATTCTTGAACTAAATTAAGCCTGGAAGCAGCCCTAGAAGCTTCCCTGTCAGACTAACAATTTTTCCCGACATTTTTAATACAATTAAAATACTGTGCATTTTTCTATTTTAAGACCAGCGTAGACAATCTCTGCTAGACCTCATTTAGAAACAGTTTTTTCTGAGATTGACTGAACAGATTTCTAAATTCAGTAAAATCATATGTACAGCAATTATGTTCATCTTATCAACACAAGCCTAATCTTGAACTATATTTCCATTTCAGCTAAAATAAAAAACTTAGAACTGAACTTAGAGAACTGGGCAATAGAAATGACTAGTGTTGTTCTGGACCACCAGAGAACTAACAGCAGTTGTTTCACTGTTCAAAGACTTGCTCTGGATGACCCCATTGCACAATCAGCACAACAGGCTTTCCATCATCTTATAGAAAGAATTAACCATGGATCCATTTCACCAGTCTGATAGCTGCTTTGGAACCAGAGCAATCCCCCTAGCTTTGCATCACTTCTGCTAGTCAACCATACATTCAGTAGGCTACGGGACTATTATGGGACTCTGACTTGCTTAGAGCTACCTTGCTACTGGTGAAGAGAAAAGTAGCCAATGTGATTCCTTGTACTAGCTGTGGAAGAAGGGAGGTAAGGGGGGAGAACTACTGCAACAGATGTATCTACTCAAACAGTCAGGGTTTTCCTTAAGTCACTCAAAGCAAATTACTAAACTAGAATTGCTTTGGTATATAACAAAAAAGATTACAATTCTGGGAGGGATGGCAACATTGTTTCCACTCAGTAGGATAAAGGAACTATTTGGATCAAAAATAAAATATTTTCTTTAAATTCAGTTTGGCTAGTGCAGAAAGCCAGCATGTGAAAAGTGAGTGTTCCTTAATTCTACCAAAACATGGAGATGTCCTAATAAACTGCAAAATCTGTACAGCACAAAGGGGATTTAAGCTCTGAAATAATTTGATAAAAAACAGTATAAGGAATATATGATGTGAAAAAGAATAATGTTTCTCTTCAGTATATGCATTTAAATTACTTAGCTTCTGAGAGATTAACCTCAGAAGCCTTACAGAATGCAATGATTGAGATTAACATCAGAAGAAAAGAAAAAAGAACAAACCATCCATTTCTTTTTCTGGGTTCAGTCGTGTACTGTCCTACCTAGCACCCCTGGCAGACAGTGTGAGAGCATGTGCATGCCAATTCTCCTCCTGGGCATGGTCAGCATTCTCTTGTTTTACAAACAGAACTATAGACTTCAGTATGTCTTGAATGTTTTCTTACCAATAATGCATGCCAGAGCCTTGATTTCTCTCACAGAGCTTCAGATGTTTAACTACTGTGTTTGATGACTCTATAACCAAGACAAAAAGGCAGACTCCTTTAGAGGACACTCAGGTCTTGGAAAGATTGAACTGCCCTATGGACAGAGACTGGTAACAGTCTCTTTCCACTGTCTAGAGGCACAAAGGTGGTGATGCTTTGCACGTAAGTGCTGCAGTTAAGTACTTAAGTTAGGAAGGTGGCTTCCTGAAAAGAGCATCAGGAGACAGATGCCTCACTTCCAATTTCCAAGCCCTTTCTGACCAGCATTCTTCACAGAAGGTTCTGTCTCCTGTTTTTTAGCATGTATGATGAATGAAGGGTTGCTAGGCTGCCTATGAAAGCCAGTAAAGTGCACAAATACTTAAAAATAAGTGATTTGCTTATTGCCACCACCATAAGCCAGTGCAGGAACATTCACAAAATACTACAGTACCACTAGTGGTGACAGTAGTGGGTTTTCTTTTTTCAGTGCCTGTGTGTGGCAGTACATGCTCAACAGAAACACAATTTTGAGTAATCCTTCAAGGTCCTGTTAGCTGCTCGATGTAAAAATATTTCAAGAGTGTGACATGAAAACTGTTTGTACGGAGTAGTTAGTCTAGCTGTCAGACATGCTTGTGAGCACCAACTCTTCTCTTTTTACATTTAGAAAAGGGATATGCACATTTTTTTCTTAAAGCACCAATTAGTTCAATGGAAATACTTTTTTGTTGACATTTTCAAGCAAATTAAAGACTAAAGACAACACTGGAGAAGTGAGGAAAGCAATCAGAATGCAGACAAGCTGTTGTTCCTTAGTTATGCAGACATAAATAAGGAGCTAAATTTGAACTGTGGTTTTTAACGAGGTATTTTTAATCATCTAGTCAGCAACTGCCACCCTATGAGCAAACTGGGGAACACGTAAAACTCACTCTGTATGCATGGACACTGGGTATCTTGTACAGGATGCACAGGACACAAGAACTACTGTCAAACCACTGCTTCTTCCTCTTCCCTCACAATGGACACAACTAAGAAAGGAAGAAAATCTGCCACCTTACTAAACATCGACATTTTATTGGATGATGTACTGAAAAACATACTTCTCTCCAACATCTATCAGTCACAGCACTTGGCAGCAAGGATCCACACGTGTATGACCTACAGACTTGATTACTTAATCTCATTGTATCAAAGACTGAAAAACATACCTCATGAAAAAACTCCTGCTGCTACAAAAAGCAGCTGCCAGTCTCCTTAGCAACACAAGCCACTATGAACACATCATCCTGGCATGCTGGTCTCCACACACACTCCCCCATGCTTTCGGAGTCCAGGTGAAGGTCACTGCCATGGTTCTCAAAACTCTCTGTGGGACTGACCTTAGGTACTTGAGAGACTCCATCCCCTCTGCAGCGATGACCTTCTCTGACAGCTATGTTCCCTTGGAACAATGAAACTGTCAGCCAAGGGAGGAAGCCGAGCAATGCAGAAGACCTAACTTTACAGAAGCTAGATCTCAGTGAGAGCACTATGCCTCAGAAGAGAGGGGAATGCCTAAATCTCACCAGCTGCAATTCTCAGATCTTTACCTTCCCCAGTAAGTTTCTTCCCTGCCCAACCAAACCATGCAAAATGAATGGATGGATGGAGTGGATAATAGCTATCAGTGCACAATCACTGCCAGATATAAATACAAAATAGGCTTAAATAGTAAGATGAGTAATATACTTTCATATTTGCTCTTATTAGGAAGACTAGGAAAAAATGCTAGAAGAGTGCCTATTTATCACAAATGGTTTTTTATATTGAGATCAATGACAATCATTGAAAGCTGAGTTTAGCTTCATTCTTCTCACTCTGTGTTCACTGAATTAGATTTATAGGTGATTACAGTGTAAGTTCTTTCTCTAGAAAGACAATGGTCCTTACCACCAGCACAGGCACTTAGTTCTCCTTCTCCCATAAAGTGCTTTTCCTTTTATATTGGGGAACTGCTAAACAGGAACAGGAAATTCAAAGCAGTCTGCTTAAATGAAGTGCTGCATTTTAAACAGTAAAGTGCTTGAGATGGACAGAAAAATTTCCTTTAGAGTATTTTTGAAAAAGTACAGGAAGATTCAGTCTCAGAAAAATTATACCTGCTTTAACAAGAGTTGTTAGCATCCAAAAGAAAAAGGGTGCAGGCTGTCATATACATTTATTAGGATCACATGGAATGCTCCTGACCTTTTAATACTCTTCTTACATTATCATCATGTCACACTTAAGGCCGGGGACTTCACCCTTACCTGAGATACGGGTGTTACTGAAGAAAAATGCTCCCAGACTTCAAAAACCTGGTGGAAGCAACTGGACTGTCTATAAACCTTAGGGTAATAGGATGACCTGGCATGAATACAAATATATATAATTCACACATGGGATGACACTTCTGACATAATAAACTACAAGAATATTGCCTGAATGCTTTATGGACCACAGCAGAGCCCCAAGATGAAAATCAACATTGCTCTCTGAAGTCATTCAGTATTTAATATAGAATAGACTGTGAACTCTTCAACATTTGTAGTTCAAAAACATCAAAAAACACAATGAATAATTCAATTTTTCTCTCAAGTGACCTCAGCGAATTGATGCTGGGGGCTGGAATCAATGTTTATAAGTGAACTGAAAGTGGAGCAGCAACTAGTAGTGCTACAGTCTAGGAGTGGGAGCTCTCTTAAGACTTCAAAGGGGCTCCTCCTCATTTTGTCTCTGAGGGCTTGATTTGTACACTGCTTTTTATACCAATACAACTGTATTAGTTAGATGATGACAACTTATCATGTAGTCAAACTGATTTTGATAAAGGTGCTGTTGTATAAATGTGTGTGTGGTGATTCAGCCTTTTAATAATATCTTGGCTCTAACTTCATCAGTACTTTTAATCTGTGGCTACAAGAAAAGGGTTTTTCTGACTTTATCAGTACTATTGCTGATAGTTAGATCACTTTGCACAGATGTTCACAAGCTATAGCCACACGGATGGCACACCAAGTGCTTCTGTAAGTGAGTCACGTTGTTTAGCTGCCTGGTAATGTCATTCTACACAAGCTAATGCAGTGAAGTGAGTACATTCTTCCTGTGCTGCTACTATGGTTTAGAATTTGTTTTTACTTAAATACAAGTGATTCAATCTGCTCCTCTTCCAGAAATGAATTGTTCATTTGTAGCAATTGTACACTTAATTCTGAAGTGCATTATATATTTAGCAATTAATTTCATTTCATTAATCACAGTACCTAATGCCAATCTGAGTTTTCTCTGACAAGTCTGCCCTACATTAGAGTGTTACAGTCCATGTATTTCAGTCAGCATCTGTGCATCATTACCAATAGCAGGTGCAAAGAAGTAGTTCAATTGCAAAGAACCACATTCACCCAGTCCTATCTTGTGCAACTCTGCAAAGGACTACAGACAAGGTTAATTCAGCCCACTGTGTCTTCTGTAATTTCCTTTAATAGTGTTGTGAAATTATAGCCATTAGAACTAGCTAGTGCATTGCCATGTTCATGCCGCTGCTGTATTCCTGTCAATCTCCTGATTTCAGTTACTTTCATGCAGTCTTGTGGGCCACTTTGATTAAAACCTCAATAAAAGGTATTCAATCATTTACATTTTATGGCACATTTGACAGAGAGGTCTCTCCTGAGCTGGAAAGGAGCACACAGCTATCAGAGAATATGCATCAGTACTGCACAGGAACCACAGTCCCTGGTGCCAGTGAGAGCTGCAAGCTTGTACACTGTACCCTCTAAGCATCAAAATGAACGACATCATTGCAACTTAGATAACAACATGCACGGGGGGGTGCAGGACTTACTCCATTGCCCATGATACAAGAGGAGAGTGAAGCAATTGTTCTAATGCTAGAAAACTCAACACTAATATTTACAACTATTACAGCATACCCTTAACATTATACAGCCTGCAAAAACCCCCAAACACCAGCTAGCGAAAGCACAGTGCCTTTTTTACAAAGGTGTTAGAGGTGTCAGAGAAAATGAAACACAGAAGATAGATAGATTGTAGTACAATAGATGAAGTCATCATAAATTAAGTGGGCAGATTCTTAATTCCATGTAAAAGAACTGGAGTTCAATGTGTAGTGAAAAGTCGTTCAGTGTAAAAATACTGGGCAAGAGTCTTCGAATTAACAAATGACAAAGGCAGAAAGAAAACTGAAGAGTTTAAGGTATGGTTGCGCGTTGCATAGAAAGGACAGCAGGAAGGGAGACAGACAGAACTTGAAACAAAAGATATTTGGGAAC
>NW_009913289.1:8058-24838 GCF_000696875.1 Nestor notabilis
GAATACCCCAGAATACTGACACATAGAAATAAGAGCAGAAAAAGTCAATCTTTTTTGCACCTATTGTTTGAAATTAATGACAGAAGCTGGGTTCAAAAAAAGCAACCTAAGAGGAAAAAGCTAATTTAGGAGGTAACATTATGACAGCATCGTTCCATGGCTAGAGCCTTTAATACAAAAAACACATTACATCTAACTTCTCAGTATACTCCTTGTTATCCCTTCTTGTCAAATATCTGGAATTTTGTAATACTTGTTAGTAATTTGGGTTTCATTCTAGCAATACTAGGCTTCATTCCACTGAGGATCAAACAAGTCTTCGGTAACCCAAGACAGGAGCAGCACTTAACCTTCAACATCAGAGTGTCATTGAGCTCTCACCATACCAGATCCTCAGCTCCCAAATCTCTATGCCTTTCCAAATGCGAAAGAAGATGTACAGATGACCTGACAAGAAGACAGAGGTATATCCCCTCAGTGGAATAATCAGCCGATGTTGGCATATGTTCTGAAGTCATTCCAAATATCTGGCTTGGAGCACCATGTGACTGATTCAGGCCTTTCACGCTACCTCAACTCATTTAATATCCCTTAGTCTACTAAATAGCATAAGACAATCTTGGAAGCAGGTTAAATCAATATAAATAGTAGGTTAGCAAAGAATGAATAAACATTGTAGATGATATAGGCTCAATCTGGCTTTGGTCCTGCCAATAAGATAATTCCTGAAAAACAGCACAGGATAGGAGATTCAGGGGAAACCAATGAGTCAAAGAAAGCTTTCTGTGGTTACAGGTCAGCTAAGTAATAAATAAGGTGCATTTGTTTGCCTTACACAGATTAGGACACTTTGGTATTGATAATATACAGTTTTTTTCATAAAGATTAAGGCTGTTTTGTATAAGTAATGAAAGAACACAAAAAAAGGCTGTCTCAGCACAAACACAAAAACATATAAGAGGCTGCTGACTGATTCAGCACAGTGCTGAATCTGCACGCACACACACACACATACACGCACACACACAGGTTTTTATCTATAAATGCCCAGAGATCTTCTTTGAAATGAGTCTTGAAATTTAGATAACTTATATATCATTTCTTCTTAACAGTTTTGATAACATCAAGGTGTAATTTAAAGTTCTGGAGGATACAGAGTCATGCTTGTATGTGAATTCTTTATGTTTTATTTGTGTTATAGTTTAATTTATTCACTGCTGCATGAGCCTCAGACATTATGTGAAGTTCTTTTAATGTTTCATAAGGAAAGCCTTGCCATTCTGGAAGTATTCCTTTACCTTCCTTAGTTCCCAAGGGATGTTTACAAGTAAACATTGCTGTGCTTTAACTCCACTACTTTGGTGACAACTTATGGCATTTTTGTATCCCCTGTATCAAGACACATAACTTTAATACCTCAAATGTAAACATCTGAATCTGAGTAATACTACAATTCCTTTATTACCAGTGGAGAGAAGTAAGTGGGTTTACAATGGGATTCATTTTCATCATTTCAGATGTCAACTATATTCTAATGACTTGGCAGGCCTTTTTTCTCTCCATTGATTAAGATAGCCCAGAAAATCAGCTCAGATCAAAAGGTCAAAATCTGCAGCATTCTGAATACAAATCATACCACTTCTATCACCAAACCACCATTTGGTTGCACAAATACTATCTTCATTCTCTGGGTCAAGTATTAACCCAAGCAAAACACAAATATCTCTACTTCTGCTATCATGAAGATCATGTGGCAAATGGATAACTTAGGACTTTATTGTTAGGCAGTGTAAAGCCAGACAGGTATAAAGCGTATTTTTCATCTACTGTGGATGTCCTGGAGGCCTATGAGAGATAAGAAGAAGTGTGCACAAAATATGTCTGCAGCCTGAAAAGTATGGACCTGCCTAATACAACACTTAAAGTGTTGCAACTTGAGCCTTACCTTCCAGTAATGCTGAATCTTTGACAGTTATTCACTGATATTACCATACTTACATGATTTGTCCTCATTCTGACAATCCTTCTGACAGCTCTCTGTCCATTATGTAGATATTATGTTGTCTAATAACTCTGTTTAGGTTGTTTCTTCACTATAAAATTTGGGTGTTGGGTGGTAAAACTCATTTTTGTGGCATCATATGATGAGCCAAAAATTTAAGCAAAGATCCATCTAATTTCAGATTACGAGAACTGGAATACGTGTCCTGATTCTACACAGTTTGTTAGTATGAACTCCACCGCTTTGGTACACAAGCATAAAAGGAATGCAAGCAGAAGAGAAGATAGGCCAGATGTCTCCAGAAATGGTTACAGAACAAACCTGCAGAGAAAAAAAGCATGTATTCTGTGGTTCATACACCGCTGAAGCCAGGAGAAAGAAAAGCACAGTCCAGGGCATATACCACTTGGAAGCATCCCTTCACCTACATACAGTTGAGGAGAAACCTTATAGTACGCTTTAATCACCAGCTAGAATAAAACCTCAGAGCAGTTCCTTAGCTTTACGTATCCCCAGTGCACACACATACCATTTTAATTTTCGATAAAAGAAATTATTCAGTATCTTGGCAGAGAGAGATACCTTTTAGATACACTGGAATGCTGCCATCAGTGGAGATAGAGAAAACTTCACTTAAAGATCTGAGGAAAACAGCAAGGGGATGAATATAAAGCTGAGAGCAGGCTCTTCTCTCAGCTCCATTACCAATTCCCTACATGACCCAGACAAGCACCAAAGCATTTTCAACGGCAAGATACAAGGACCGAGAATCTGCTGCCCATAATAAATCTTTTTATCATAATTTACAGCAATATAAAGATCAGAATAACTTTTTTGGAAGCTGTGGGCAATGACTGATTAATTTGGCCCCAAAAAGCTTTATCTCTTCCCTTTTCCTTTACTTCAGTTCTCTATTGTAAAACAGAAGCATATTAGCATACCTATCTCCATGAGTTGCTATAAAGATCAATCCCTAATGTCTGCAAAATACAAAACCTTTTTTATTACTGCCAGTGTAGGAGGCAGTGATTTCTTTTGTGATTTGGAGAAGCGTAGTACTGTAAGAAATTACAAAAATAGCTTTTTAATAGAGGTTTTAAAGGTACTTACAAAAGTTTAAGTGAAACTCGATAATCTTTTTATCCATTTAAAAAAGTACTTCAAGTTCCCACTTCAAGTAATGTAAAACAATCATAAAAAGACCCCAAGACAAGATTACAACCATCTTACTGAGTGCCTTCTATTAAATGAAATTTTAAAATTAGTTTTAATTCCAATCCATTGAAACTTTTTATTTTAGTATCTCAGTTTTTAAGAAGCAATTGTGTATTTTCACTCTGCTGCAGTAAGCAGAATTGCACCAAAGTCAGACTTGGGGTTTGGCAACAAACAGATTTTGGAAGCTGACCTCTCTGATATTTATTTTTATTTTCTGTAGAAACTGTGTTTGAACATATTGAATTTTCAGTGTTTCTTGAGCACAACAACAGGTATGGGTATCAAAAAGCCTGACCTTCTGGCTAGACTATCATAAGCCTTATTTTGAAAGTTCCTAAGATTCCTCCATTTTACACTCAATTTTTTACTGTCATCTTCCACATATTCAGGGTAGAGTTAGTTAGTGGTTTCACTTACAAATCAGGAATCCTCACTCAACTTGATGCAGGGGTCTTAGCAGGCTGGATTAAGAGAAGATTTCTCACACCACATTACAACAAATTCATTTATTATGCAGTACCACACAGGAAAATTAATTCTCTGCTGTACTTACTTACACAAGTATTTTCTTAATTGCTCTTCTGATACATTGTATTGATCTTCAGAATGTGTGGGTTGAGTTGACCTATGGCAACATGGGATACCATTTTTAAGGTACTATAGCTGTTGTGAGAATAACCTTCTTTCATTTTTGGACATAATTCAACTCAAAATAAATGGTATTCTGGTAACCTGGGCATTTAAACAATTTCTTTCTGGTCATAGTCTAAATATATTTTCAACACTACCAGAGATGAAATCCTGACAATAGGAATCAATCAATATTAGTTATGATGATTACACTCTAGGGAATGTGAAATTAAAAGCTTCCATAAAGAAGACATAAGTCTATACAGAAGGGAAACAGACACCAGATGCATCTCTAGCTTCTCCCAACCTTGTAATAAAGTTCATCATGTGAACACTCATCCCTCAAAATAATGCAGTTTAAAACTAGCAATAGTCTCCTCTTTCTTAGTTAACCAGTTTCAAACATGCTTTCCCTGGTAGGGAAGTATGGATCTTATACATCATTTTGTTAGGCAAGTGTGCTGTGATACACTTTTTCATAATAAAACTTCTTTTGCCTTTACAGAGTTTCTAATAGTTCACCCTACAGACCCTGAAGGAATTCAGAATTAAAGAAATGCTTTGCTGTGTACCACTGCCATCTGCTGCTAATCTCTCCCTGTGGATATATAAGGTCTTATTTCAACATACATTTAACCCACTAATGAACTTCAGCTGAATTTGTATGGTCAGTTCAATACTCACTTTACAACAGTTATCAAACAACCTCTTCTCATTCCATTATAAAGCTTCTCACAGTACATCTTGGCAGATGTACTGAGGTAATGGCTTTAGTTTCAGTTCATTTTTTGTAAAGAAATAAAATTATTTTCTTCTGCCAGTCAGTGAAAAAGGTTTGTGCTTTCAGCCTCACACAGAACCAGACTGTTCCAGAGAGGAAGTGTCCATCTTAGAGACTTCAACAATCTATACATTTGCTGTCTGTACTCAAAGATGTTCAGTAAGAACATGTTGTTTCTAGAGTCCCATTTCTGCAGCACTTCTGACACCCACTCGTTCACACCATGTTTAAGGAGTACATCATGTCAGAATGCAGAATTGCTGCATAGTCACTTTATTTTATAGGCACTCTGACATGAGTTTCTAAATACATGTAACCAAGATATATCAAGATCTGCTGCATAAATACCATAAAGAAGCAAATACATGAAAAACAGCAAAGGAGACTGATAAAGGGGAAAATACAGGACCCTGAGCCTCACTGATTTATAACTGAAGGCTAATTGAAGCTACAAAACAAACCAATTGGACAAGATTTGAGTTGCAGGAAAATGCATCTTCTCCCTTACACCTTGCCTTTTGGAAAAGATGGAGCCATATCTTTCATCTACAACATTTGGAGAACAGAATAGCTCCCATAAATATTTGACATGATCCTTCATGCATTTTTAAAGCATCTCAGAACACTGGGGATTTCAGAACAGCTATTGTCACTGTCCCGGAATTAAAAAAAAATTATTGTCAGAATAAAATACACAGATAAGTCTGAAAAAAAAAGGAAGCAAAAATTAGGCCTCAGATTCATGTTCATCATAGCAAGAAGACAGTCACCTTAACTTCTAAGGACACCACTATATCATTGTCTAGGTGGATAGTTTTCAGCTTGCTGGCTCACACTGCCCCATGTCTAGAACAGTCCGGTTCCTCATGCCCTACACACAGGCATACATATAACATGGAAAAAGCCATCAGAGAACCATCACTGGCTAGCAAAATCACTGAGGCATGCTGCGCCCACACAGCTCCCCAGGCAAAATGCCATCCATCTCCTGACCACTTTTGCAGAAATCTACTCTTTGCATTATTCCATTTTTAAGGGGTTTTGAAAGGTCTAAGGGAGCACTGCAACACAGAAGTAGGAAACAGGCTTTCTGTGTTTTAATAGTGAAATCAACTGCAATGCATTACCAAACACAGAATCTTACCTGCACTGTAATCCAAGAAGTCCTCACAAGAGACAGCACTGTTTTCAACTTCATAATATCAGAAAATCTCACAATAAATATCATCAAAATGGAAAAGAGATTTCACTTCACTTTCCCAATCAGAGTTCCAAATTCTCAGGAATGCAGCATGTGTCCGGGCAATCAATACAAAACCTGTACCATCTAAACAGTAAATATCTCTTTCACTTTCCTTCACCTCCTCAGCCTCCTCCATTCTGCCTGCCTGCACTTACTTCACCCCAGTGAAGAAAAGATACACCTTGTTCCTATCTATCTGATTTACTTTTTGCCTCTGTCCCTTCCCAGGAGGAAACCTCTTCCTTGCTTTGATCATGAAAAGCTCAGCTAGGCAGCTGGATCAAGTAAGCTCTACAGTGGCCCCCACTAACAGTAACTGGGGCCAGTCATTAAAGTCTTCATGGAAAATGTACCTCTCTATCCTCTTTTACATGCTGCCTTTTTCACCCTCCCAGAAACTCTAACAGAGTACTGCATTAGCTTTCACTGTGAGCATCTCACACTGACCAGAGGATGAATAAGTGGTATTCTCCAAAACTGAATTCCTGAATTTATTTGAACAGTGAAGTTAGTTGGATTTTTTTCCATGACTCTACATCCAGAACTATTGAAGAACAGTGTATATACAGATAACATGTATATGTTGTCTTTAACTTAGGCTAATTAGAAAACTAACACTAAAAATGTATTTCTTCCTCTTTTCCACTCATCAGGAAACCATTTCTGGAGGGCAACTACAATCCTCTCTATTTACTAACATTTTTAGCCTTCTTTTAAGATCGTTTTAGAACAAGTCCTAAGTGTTGCTTTTATATAAACATCTGCAGCTTCTAAAGGGTAAAAACATATTAACAACCAGCCACATGACTATTCAAAACAATTCAGCTCATATGTGAACTTATTGCTACATCAGCATGGCAGTGCAAAAGAGCTGATACTTCTGAAGGGGCATACTGCTGTTCTGTACAGCTCCATTTAATTTCTCTTTGCCTGCAGGACACCTAAAATAAGTGATGTTTAAATAACATCTATATCATCAGCAAACACAAGATGAAACAGCTCTAGGAAAGGTAAGACTAAACATGGAAAATGAATGAACACAATGCCCACGCATCTTAAAGATCTCCAGTTACTGGAAAATCCCTTTGTTACCCTCAGTTGTTTGTTTACTTGGACTGTGGTTGAGGCTGTGCAGTAAAGCAGCATATACAGGAACAGTGAGACTACCCAATTAACTACAACATCGATTATGGGCAGCTGTATATGGCATAAACCCTTATGACAAAATAATGATAGCTCTTCATGGTCATTTGGACAATGCTAGGAGCAGAAACAATTTCCAGCTGGAAACTGTAGCTTGAGCTGTAATTGAAATGTGCTCCAATGACAGAAAGAAGCTCCAAAGCACTCTTGTAAAAGGCAGCCTGCTGTCATCATGGTCAGTTATGATAGTCAGTCATAGCAAGCAGGGTCTAACTTTTTGGATTTGTCAGCTCTTCAAAAACATTATGTGGATTTCTGGCATTGTCAGCTTTCTGGCATTGTCAACTTAAAAAAGACATCCACCTTGATGGCTTAGCCCAAAGATATGTGATGAAAAGGGGAATAACATGTATGTTAATTTCTTTGACTGTGATAGAAGTTGGAAACTGAGAGTGCAAAGAATAACAAATTGCTTTGTAGAGGGATCGTATCTGGGAAGAATATCCTTAGCGGAAAAGAGAAACATCCCTGTATACTGGTATCTCATATACTTTGCTGAAGAAGTATCCAAAAAAGATACTTCCATCAAAAGTTGCAGCAGTGAACAAGTCCCAAGGCCGAAAACACTAGTCCCACAGGAGACTTCAGCACCCAGCCGTGGTCACCAATGGATAGCATTTTAATTAGTTCCACCAGAACACTAAGTATAGCAGGGTAGAAGAAACTCTTTGTTCACCCCCTAAAGATTATTGGGTCGAGATTGCTACCAGGTGAACCTTGACTGACAATCTGCAGACTTTTGGCTCTAGTAGATAATGCCACATCATCAGGACTGATAGCTGAAATGGGGTGAAGAACCTGACTGCGAACAGAACTGAGAACCTGGGATGATTTTCAGATAATGGAACAGACCGAAACAGCTCTGTTCTTGTGGTAAAACCATTCATCATCAACCACACTGCCTGGTGCAGAAGAACTAACATTACCCTTGAGATAGGGTTCCAGACAGTACAGAAATGTGTGTACAAGACCACAAAAATGTGTGCATGAGTTCACAGTCCTTAAAAAAAAATAGTAGAGGAAATTTCCCACTATCTGAAAGAACTCCCAAAGCTATTTTTGCCTAGCAGCTGTCAGCGGCTGCTATGAAGAAACTCTAGGATAAATTTTGGGACCCAACTTTGGGGTTTCCAATTCTTACTCTTGAGCTCTGAGGTAGAGTTGGCTGTGACCTTCTTCTGAAAAAATCTTGAAGTTTTTACTGTAGATAAAACAAGTGCTTGTTTTAAAGCCCAGGAAATGGTTACCAACAAAGATACCTGCTGTGACGATGAGTTGAAAGAACTCACCAGCTGGGAAACAGACAGGGATGAAGTAACACCTCTGGCAATGCCTGCTCAGAATTCAAATGACAAGGTAACAGGGGAATACAAAAAAAGATCAAGCTTGGAAAGGCAGATAATTATAATCTAGAGCATATGAACAGATGGCTACACCATCAATCAATGAATAAATAATAGTGCTATCTGATTTGATGGGATGATTGGATGAATTCAGATGACACCAGTCACACTCCATCTTATATAACTAAGTACCAGCCACGAAACAGAGCAGGATGTGAGCACAGTCATGCCCTACAAAACTGAAAATACAAAATTAGCAGGTCTCAAATGACTGGATATATGAACAGCCATCATGTGAGTTATTGCCTGGAGATAGAACCACCAGTTACAGAATGGCTCTGCAACTGGACTGGCCCTTAAGAAGAAGAACAAACCAAGAAATAGAGGTGAACAAAAAAGGCAACTGGCGTTTGTGTTTGCTCCTCTGAATGGAAAGAAACATGTTGCCACCAATACTGTTACTGGTCACATTCTTGTGCAGTCCTGACAAGCGAGTTTAGTAACATGTGTCATCCACTTTGCTCCTTCCACTTCATGCTTCATAGTTTAATTTAATTTCCACTACTGAAGTACAACAGAGTTGTTAGTTACACAGTATTTCAGATGCCACTGAAAAATCAGTTACACTTTCATTTTGTCATTTGATATATCAGTGGAACAGAAACAATCAAGAAGATTGACACTGATCATAATCTGAATTGCCATGCACAAACCTGTACAGAGGCTTGAATTAGATCAAGTGTCAGTCATTCAAGACTCCTGACTCTTCAAAATACCTTGGAATGTGCATCAAAATAGTGGACACTTCACTGCTTGTAAATAAAACAATACACTGTGACTTACTGACCAGAAATTCCTAGACAAAAGAATTACTTTTTAAGACTCACATAAATTTAAGAGTGAGTATTTATGGCTATTCTTCTAGTTGAAAAGTTGCATACAAAATCCCAAAACTTTATTATCTTTAATGACGATGTTACATTTTCTTTCAGCATATTTTTAATACTGATGTCTTCCCTGTACTAAAGAAGACTTTTTTAGTCACATTAGGATTCTATTTTCTATCTATTTTACTGCAATAGTTTAGTGTGCCTGCTGTTTTCACCGACATGATGGTATTTGCAGCATCAAGGTTGCTCACTTTGTTTGAACACACCCTAGCAACACATACACATTATGACAAGAAATAAAAATAAAGAGGTACATCAACCTAGTTTCTGCATAGTTGAATCCTTCATTCTTCTAGGATGTTGCCACAGATAGATAGTCGTATCTCAGAGCAAATGAGGACAAGAGTAGTCTTCTCTCTTAATGGACACAAGGCAAGCACTTCAAAGTCATTCAATAGTTTGTTTTCCTGTCTTGCAAAAATTGCTGGTTTTCAGGATCACAATGGCAACAGTCAAAAGCAAATATCACCAGATACTGTTAAAATTCTAGCCAACAGCTCGCAAACCATCAAAAATGTTTTAATGGCAATAAGTAAACATTTATTCTTATTACAAAAATTAATAAAGAAGAAAGCAGACATAGCAGAATCTACAGGTACAAGACATCTATCAGAAGACAACATCAAGAGATGGGTTTATTAAAGTGTAATGTGTATGCTACACTACACACTACACTGTACAGTATATTAGACTATTATGCTTCAAATTTATATAGAAAGACCACAACAGCATTTACAAAGTCAAAATGAAGAGCTAAGCAAGTGTACATCTGGGACAGTTGAACACTTCTATCCCAAACTACAGCAATTAGATTGTGTTCACTGCCTGCCTAACATGGAAGTTAAAAATAAAACCAGTGTTTCTCAGCAAGAAGGTCGAGAGGGCCCCGGATTCAAAGAATGACTTTAGCAAACGCTAGTTCCTGTGTCCAAAATTATCCCACCTAACTATGAAAATAACAAACTTGTTAAGACCTTCCCTGTTCAGCCTAAGAGATCCATAGGCTATGTAAGTTTCCAGGAAAGAGAAGTTATATTTCTATGGCTTGTGTTCTCTGAATCATGTAATCCATGCACATATTCAGAATGTAGATCTTACTACAAGCAGAAACATGTCTGTCTTCAGGATAGCATTAAGAGCTATGTTCAGGCTTTGTTGACCATTCTGCTATGTGCAAGAACGTGCAAGCCAAAACATTCCACCTTAATTTTTTTTAATCTGCAAAATGGCAACCAGGCCATGAGACAAAAGGCTTGTTGAGGGAAAAGGACAGAGAAAATTAATGAAAATGAGGCAAAATGGGCGTTAAAAGTTTAACCAATAGGAAACAAGCTCATTGTCTTTCACTGACAAGCCATGTGAAGATGGCTCCCTAGTGTCCCACACATTCATAGCTCCTGAGATGAGACTTTTTGTCTTTCATGGAAACAGCACTTTCAGGGCCACCCAACATTGTCTGAATACCTCTTTAATGGCAGCAGGAAACACTGAGCCTGCAAAAGGAGTGCTAAGTGACTGGCCCTGTAAATCTCAGGAATGGGAATATTTTAGAACAGGATTACTGGATGAGGTCAAGAAAGCACATGGATAAAGGAGGTGTGGTTGAAATAGCCTAACCTGAATTTTCTAAAAGGCTTTTAAAAAATCCCTCATCAAAAGCTTCTATGGAAACCCAACAGTCAGAGCTTTAGGGAAGGTCTTTATGTTGATAAATAACTGGTTAAAAGACAGGGAACAGAAGGTAAATAGGTTAGCCAGATAGCTCTTGCGATGGAGGGAGGTCATTAGTGGAGTTCACAGGGATTTGTGCAAGGGATGCAGTCATTCATCATATTCCTAAGCAACCTGATAAAATGGGTGAGCAGTGACGTGAGAAGGCTTTATGATATTAAGTTATGCACAGTAATAAGGATGATAGGTTGCTGACTGTGAAGAATTGAGAACAGTGCTTATGGAAGTAAGTCCCTAGGCAATAAAGTGACAGATGAAATACTTTGTAGATGAGTGCGAAGTGATGCACAGGGGGTAAAAGAATTCTAGGATCGTTTATGAAATGATTGGCCCTCAGCTGACCATTGTAACTCAGGACCAAGATTTTAAGGTTAAAAAAATATAGCACCACGAAATCATGCTCTTAGTGTCCCATATTGTCAACACCTCCCCACCATGAATGTTAGGAACTATTGGGAAAGAAATAGAAAATAAGAGAACATTATTATATCACTGTAAAACAAACGGTTCCTTCACCCCTTGAATACAGTGGCCAGTTGTCATCTCCCTATGAAGAAGGAAATAGCAAACCTGGAGAAATTGCAAAGAATGGCAATAAAGATAATCAAATATATGCAACAGCTTTTGTATGAGAGACAACTTACTAGGCTAGAGATCATTGGCTTGAAGAAAGGATAAATTAGAGTAACTATGATATATGACTACAAAATCATAAACATCAGGGAGAAAACATACAGGGATGAAGTGTTTGTTGTCTCTTCAGTAGAAAAACCTAAAGGCATTGAACTAGGTTAGTAGGAAACAAGTTAAAACAAACAGAAGTGTGTGATCCCTTATACAGTGACCTCTGGAAATTGTTGCCAAGTTATTCTGTGGATGCTAAAAAAAAGTACTGGGCTAAAGGTGAGATTGGGCAAGAACAGGGAAGAGGCATTCATCAAGAATTATTATATACACAAAACTGCATGCAGTTGGAAAGAGTATTGGAGGACACTACTGTACATGACTGGCTTGTTCTTACTCACCTGGTAGACCTCTGCTCATAGTTACAGTTTGAGGCAGGTTAAGGTTGGATGGATTTTTGCTCTGACCAGGTATGACTGTTATGTTCTTACAGATGTAGCTTGAGTTCTAGCATGGTTCAGATGACAGAGAGTTCTGGTTTAGGAGTCTGTAGACTTACTGCATCCTTGCACAGCAGTAACCACTCACTCAAACCTGTCAGCCATTCATCAAGGTCCACAACGACAGGCTTCATCCCTCTAGAGTGTTCTTTATGAGCCAGCCACAGGCCCCTCTGTTAGCAACACTGTGACCATCCATGTAAGTTATAAGTCTTATAAAATGGGAAAATAGAGAAGCCTCCTTCACCGGAGAATGAAGATTAAAAATCCCAAATAGAGAAATCTCAATGAAAAGAACAGAACAAAACCTGTTTCTTTCAAAACTAGCAAAGCTAGAATATACTGGTGTGAGATTTGTCCTCTGGAATTAAAAGACTGAAAAACCGGTCCATTTGGCCAGGTAAGTACATTTTCTGGAGCATTTTCAGCTAGCACTGAAAATCTCAGAGGACAGAAAATTCTTCTCATAGAACAGATAAGCTTTATCAAGGGGAACAGCATTGCACCAGAAGCTATATGTTGTGATGTGTAGGCATGCTCACCTAATGACGTGACTCTTTTGCCCGAAAAACTGCACAGAGGCCCAGGCAACTTGTGTATATGGGGATCATTGTCCAGTTCCACTAATGAGGAAAGGCAGGTGTGTATTTATCACTTATTAATAACCTTTTGAAATCCTAATACTGTGTCCTGATAACAAGTCTTAGGTAGAAGGTCTCTTAACTCTATATCCATCCAGGGAGAGAGGATATGTTTATATCTTCATGGTCCCAAGCAAGCGAAGAGTCAAACTGAAATCAAGTGAAAGTGTCAGGAAGAACAGCCAACAATTGTGACATTGATTCAACTTACACTCTAAGACACTGTGCCAAAAGCACAGTGCTGTGCTAAAGCACAGCGCTGAGAGAAGTGTTGGCTTCTCCTTGTTAAGAAGAACATGCTGGTACAGATTTGGTAAATACTAGTTTCATGAACAATAAACTAAATCGTACTTTAGTTTATCACATCTCTAAATGTGATACAAGTATTATTCATAGTGCAGGGCCAATATGTAGTCTTTGGAGAGCCAAAAAAGCCATCACCCAAAGTGGAGAACAACAGTTTTGACAGCCTAAAAGCCAACGGTGCCAGGCAAGAATAAGGAAAGCAGGCAGTTCCACCATACCAGGAGGCTGTGAAAAAGAGGAGGCTCTCGTTGTACTCTGCCCTCTGTGTCAATGTTCAGTGCCATCCACTCCTGTAGGTATACTCCAAGCATGCATTACCACACATGCTCAGGACTGCGTCCCTCACAAGAACACAGATGCAGCAGGCTGCTCAATTTTACAGAGAGGGTCAGGAGGCCACCCAACTCTAATCATCAGAGATTCTGCTCTGGAATCAGCTCCTTCCTCAGCCTGCTCACATTCTCCCAGAAGGTGGCTATAATTGCTAGTTTATAGGCTTGTCTGGGTGGAATCCAACCTTTTTTCAAAGCTATCCTGCTGTGCTGAATCCTATGGTGTCTGCCTCAAAAGCACTCTCCATGAGAACAGAATGCACATTTCATGAGAGCAGGAGAGCATGTCAAAGCAGGTGCAGAATATACTTCCCTGACTTCAAAGAGGAAAAAGTGCAGAAAGGCGGTTGGTATATTGAACCCATTCTCTTCTTCACAGCCTTATTCAGAACATCTAACACTTACTACAGATTTCAGCAAAGATGATTGTTAGTAGCAGAAGTTCCTGTCCAGAGGCACAAAGAAGCAGCTCCTGTGCACCAATGGCATGGCCCCATTCTTACTACACACACTGGAAGCATTGCTGATTTTACTAGGAATCGACTCAGACCCTGCCACCAAACTAGTTAGTGAGCTAGAAAATGTTGAGGGGGAAGGCTCACTTCTACCTTTTAAATTCAAAACAAACAGCAATCCAAAACATATTTTCCGATTTCAATCACTTTCCTGACTTACTAAGCCTCTCCTTGCTGTACTAGGACAATATTATTGTTTACTGATTAGTCATTTTTAAAATGGAATGCCATCTGTTCTGCTTTATTCCTGCTTATTTCCAAGGTTCCCAATTAAACAGAGAATAAGATCTTAATTCCAATAAGGTTCAAATGCACCAAAGTGAAGGCTACGTCTGCTTTTTCATCTCCTTTGTAGCCTAAGGCTGAGTGGCTTCTTTACAGAAACTTCTTAATTATTAGAAAATATAAGCACTGCTGTGAATGGGAAAGATGTGCAAAGGTTCCTTTACAGGTTTGTTTTTCTTTCCCATTTACAAACAGGAACAGAGAATTTCATAAAATATAATAATCCCACAGAATACTTACGTCACTTTGATATCAGTTCCATGATGGGCTTTACATGCAAAAAGTCAAGCAAATTCAAGTATTATAAATAACATGATAATTTCTGTTCACAGAGAATAAGATTGCTAAAGTTAGGCTGTGGGGGAGGTTTGCATCAATGTACATGTCCGATCTCTATTACTAATTCCTCTCTACCTAATATTATATCTTTTTTGATGTTCCTAGGCTTAGCTGCCCTTAAGCACTGTAATTTCCATTGGCTGATTTATACACTTTGCCTAGAGATTTGCATGCAGAAGCAATCTCACTATTCTCTTTTGTTTTGAAGATCTAAACACCAATCACCACACCTCTTAATTGTCCTCATGCAATCAAAGCACGTCCTACAACATCTTGACCCTCCAATTCCATGCTCTTTCCTGTTCCTAAAAGCTAACAGAACCAGCCTAGTTTACAGCCTCCCCTTTTCACACTGGTTCTCCCATTCTTCAGTGATAATGCCATCTACCGCTGTAATCTGCAATCCACAATCCAATTGTGCCTCCACTGCTGAAAAGATCTGAGACAGCTTTCAGTACACAGGAAAGGATTAGGATTCTGATGCCTCTTGAATCCAGCCATTTCCATGCTTTGTATAGTGCTGCATGTAACAGATTTTCTCAAGGAAATAAGAAAAGAGGAACTGAAAAAATGGAACATTACCTAATGTAGTGCAACTTGTATGTAACCTACCACTGGAGTGCTAAGTCACAGATGTATGATGAACATGAACCCTCTTAATTCAGTTTAGCTTATGCAGCATCTTACCTTCCATAGTGGGATAAAACTGTGGAAGCCCATAAAAAAAAGGTCAAGCTAAAGGTATTCAGAAGTAGCCATGCATTTTATTACTGCTTCATAAGAAATCCACATTAATTGTCAACATCAGTCAATGCACCAGTTCTGCGATGTCTGTACTATAATGTATGTACTAATTATCTGCTCTATACTTGCTTTTCATGGCCACCATTTCACAGAGCATAATTTGCCTTGGACAAACCACTGACACACAAAGAACAACATGTTGAAAAAACCCTTGATGCTTTCTTTTTTCTTTTTTTTTTCTTCCGCCTATTATACAATATGTTCAAAATATGTGGAGGATAGAAGACAAATTGACAGAAACTCAGATGACCCTTTTCAGACTGTCCATAAAGTTGTATAGTCTTGGCATCCTACAGTCATTCCTATAGCATTTTCTCCTGACATATATCACAGTCCTAAAATTTATCCACCTTGTCTTGTTTCTTTGCTTATGTCAGAGATTATTGCAGTCACTAGCTACATACAGTGCTGAGATTTTTTCCATAAATGTTCATCTGATAAGTGATAAACATTCACCATCAAGCAATGCTCCCTGTGCTAATGAATTCCTCTAAAATTATGCTGATTCTTCTGAGTAAGCAAACAGAGGTATCAATAAATAATTAGGGAGGAAAAAAAAGATTAATTCAAACCAATTCTGCAAGCTTAAAAATCATGGGCTTCTTTCCCCAATTTAAATGAATTTCATAGTCATAATTGTTAAAATTCTTACCTACTCTAATCATAAAAACCTAATCTCGCTAAAAAAATATATATATATATAAAGGAATTAATTATTTTTCATTTTGTGTTTAAGAAATGCTTTTCCTGAACAATAAAAACATGTGCACATGCTTCATTTTGTTCTCAGTTAGCTGTCATTTTCTGGTTCTCTTTCACTAAGCTGTCTTTAGATTACCCATATTTCAGGAAAGAACCTTTATAACAATGATAATCCAACTGAAAGCTTTATACTTCTAAATCCTTAATTAGTGACAAACTTAATCTGATCATTTCATACCTTCAAATTCTGGGATGTAACTGGCTTGCTTGCTTTCTCTCGTCTCCATTGATCTTTGTCACATCTTTCAGTTTAATTTTTCTTCTTTTTTAATCCTTTTCATTAGACTTCTTCAACTTAAGCCATTACTCACTGTTTCACCAGTCATGGTGCTATTCCATAGCAAGGAAGGGCCACTGTGCTGTCCCCACAAAAGTTGATGGCAAAATTCCCACTCACAGAGGAAGAAATGAAATGTTGCTCTGATACATTTTACCTGAAATGTTAATGCTGGACTCCCAGCTAATTAAATGCCCTGCCATTATGCTACTTTGCATTTGTTAATTTTCTACTTGCCTGGCTTGAAATACTTGAATACTTCAAGAAACTGAGTTTTCTCTCTTCTCCTCTTTC
>NW_009913289.1:24869-59207 GCF_000696875.1 Nestor notabilis
ACAAACACATTCATTTTCTTTTAAAATGTAATATTATATTTCTTACCATCCATGCTGTGACAAAATCTCCCATCCAAGTCCCAACTGCAGCTACCTTCATAAAATTTTCATTCCTGATGCCCATGAAGTCTGTTATAATGTATGCACTGTGGAAACAAGAACACAGACTGTAAGCTATACACATTTGCTTAATGCAGTTATAAAGAACTGGCTTTAGTGACAAAATTTACAACTAGCTGTGAAAAATTGCCTGTTTTTTTCATGATCACTTTTTCTACTAGATCTGAGTCTTGACGTAAAACTGGACCAGGATGGGTCAACTCCAATTAGAAATGGAAATGTGAATCTGTTTTTACAGCCCATGTCTCTTTTGAAAGTGCTAAGACAACGATAGGCAAAGGCTTTAGGATTATGTAAGGCTTTTGGAAATATAAACTATTTTACACTTTTTACCTCTTCCTTCGTACAAATGGAATTGCAACATTCTTGGAAATAGTGACTTTGCAAAATCTTTATGAAGAAAAATTAAAATCTTTCGGTTCTCTTTAAAAATATAATGCAGCCACTTGACTCTTCTCTCTACCAGTTACAGAACCACATGTTTTTTTAACACAACAGTGTAAGCAAGCTTTTCAGAATTTCAGTTAGGTGTCGCTGTTTCTTGATTTGTACTATGTATTTTCATAGATACACGTTACTTAAATCCAAACGCAGCATTTCCATTTGCTTAAATAATGCAACACATAGGATTTAAAATCTCACACAATAGTTTGACTTCTACTTTCACGTTCATCAAGAGGCTATAAGGATGATTATGAAGGTAAAGTTACTTGTGTTGGATTTAAAACTTTGTGAAAAAAATCATAGCTTTTAATATACCGAATATCCTTTGCTAAAAGGTTTTTATAGTGTTTAAAAAGAGATGACTCTCCTCAAGAGCTAACACATTGAACAATTATAGCAATTATATTTGAACTTCCCAAGTGTTATCTTTGTTTTCAAGATACCTGTAAACATTGCTTATACAATGTTATGTCTATTTAAGGGTGCACACAAGTGACCTAGTTGCATGTAACAACTTCCTTGAACATTGTGTTATCCATTATTCAAATCTTACCCCTATTACAGAATCACAGCATCATAGCATCATAGAATGGTTACGGTTGGAAGGGACCTTAAAGATCATCTAGTTCCAAAACCCCTGCCATGGGCAGGGATACCTTCTACCAGAACAGGTTGCTCAAGGCCCTGTCCAACCTGGGCTTGAACACTGCCAGGGATGGGGTACCACAGCTTCTCTGGGCAACCTGTTCCAGTGCCTCACCACATTGTATACCAAATGTTGTAATAACTAGGACCTAATGGACCATATCCCTGCAACTGGATCAGTGCAAGCTGATCCCGCTTTCTGGGGCAGTCCTGTTAAAATCTAAATATTTGATCAGGATAGAGGATCTTCCTAGCACAAATCCATGCACAGCACCGTATCACTTCTTAGATACAAGTGAATATGTTCTAGAGTAGAAATATTAATATCATTTCATTATACACATCATGACATTTCAGCTAGTATCTCACTAACAAAAACACCATCCTTTTCTTTTTTGTCTGTTGAGCAGCATATAAATGCTGGCTCAGATTTTCTGCTGCAATTAAAAAACAAACCCACGTTTTTGTCCAAGCTAGTTTTAATAATGTTGCATGTAGGCACGTAGATAGTAAGATCATCAATATTCTAAATTCAATGTATTGCAAATAAGGATGTAAGAACACAAGAAAAGCTACACTGCACTGGGTCAGCCTAAAGTCTTCCTCTTCTAAGGTCTTGTCTCCAAGAGAAGGCAACAGCAGATACCTAGGGAAGACTGTGAGAACAGACAAGCACACCCCTCCCAGATATATTCTCTCAGACTCTTTTTAACTGGGAAACATTTGGAATTCCCTTTTTTTGTGGGTATGCTGTTCTTGTAACATCTGTGAAGGTGAAAAATTATCAAGTCTACCTTCCTTAACAAGCTGACTCATTAACAAAGAAGGCATGACAATATATGTCAGTTGTAAGGACTGGCCCCTAAAAGCAAACAATATCTTTATCTTTTTCATCAACATGAAACACATACAAAAACCACTCACCTTTTTATTCCCATTTCTCAAATGCATTATACATTCTCATATGCATTATACATGATTACAGGTGTACAAAAACCAAATGAACACTTGCACAATGCTCCTGAATAACAGGCCACTTGGGTAACTCCTATAGCCCCAGCACATCTAGTGGGGCTGTCACAGGCACCTATGGTAGGCTGATGTACCTACTGATGGGTTATCCAAAAAGGGTGAGAGGGCACTGACCACTGAATGGAGGTATTAAAAAGTAGAATATACATCAAACCAGACATAACCTACTTTTTTTTTTTTATGGAAACTGAAATTCTGCATGTAGTCACTTGTTTTTATGAATGTTAAAAGTACCTGAAGGCTTATGACAAGGTCAGATACAACAATGAAATACATAGAAAAGCCTTGAAAGCACCAGATCGCCCTAACAGTCCTTCTCGTAATTTGAAACATGAACATTTGAAACATGAAAGCATCCAAGAAACCTAGTACAAACTGTGCATCATAGTTTTAAGTAATTAAGACCTAAACTAAATATGTAAATGGACAGAGTATTTTAACACTTAGAGTTAAAATAGCATATTATTATAAAGAAACTCTTAAGAACAATCTGTGCATATTTTAAGTGCATTTACTGCTTAAAATACACCTACAACCTTTTATGGAACAGGGAAAATATTTTTAGCACTGTCATTATCTTATCAGAAATACTAATGAAATACACTGCTATTTTATTAAATATTAGCATTACATCCTGGTTTTTATGCTCTCTGCAATATTATTTTCATTTCAAAGCACAAAGAGAAATTTATTTTTTTTTTAAATACGGATTTCTCACTGCTAAAAATGAAGGAAAAAAATCCTCCATTTTTAATGTTCAGGTTTTAGTTTAAATATAAATGAAAAGAGTTGACATTTTCAAAAAAGCCGTGCTTGCCTGATGATGTTACCAGGACATGTATTTTGACAGTACAAAAAGGAAAATTAATTCTTTTGTGGAAATATCCCCACTTTTTCCTAGCTTTAGCTAGTGATTAGAGCGGTTTTCATTAATTGGTTAGTCTGCTTCCTGGCTAGGACCTTTGTCTGCACCTTGCAGGAAGGCTAACAGCTTTTGGGTTCCAGTTAAATGGTCAGCCCAGATTTTCTATAGCTTGCCAAAAGGCTTCTGATTTCTTTGCTATACTTGTATTCCATAGCAAGATACATCCATATTGCATGAATAGCACAGTCTAAGAAAACACTGAGTGGAAAAACGCAAGAGCTCGTAACACTAAAATACTCTTCAGAAACGGACAGGGTAAATAATTAAAGGCTGAGGAGCCAATACCTGTGAATATTATAGACGAAGAACAAGTTTGCAGTTGGGATTTGGGACAAACTCACTATTAATCTTTGACAGAAAGACTGCAAAAAGCGATTTCTCTGGCTTTGCAGCTTCCAGTCTACCATCATAAGGTGCTGCCTACATCCATGTTGTTGCAAAAGATAAATCAACAACAGTGAGTCAGTAAAAAGATATATAAGCTCAATGTATTTGATCACTTTTCTGAAGTTAGCAGATAAGCGTGCACAGAACAGACAAAACAGAGAAAGAACAGCACTAGCCCAGAGAAATTGTTCAAAGGAAGATATCAGAGCATTGCTTCAAAGAAGGATGACACTTTAGCAGCTGCTAAAATGGCAATCTGAAAACAAAGGGGATGTTTTAAAATTTAAGTTGGGTAAAGATGTACAAGCCGCTGTGGTGTTATCAACGTCATTCTAGGCACTGGAACTAAAGTCACAGCTGAAACCTAGTGCTGAGATGGTGTTTTCTTGACCATCGAAGGAATATAAAACTGGGATATAGCTTGAATTTAGACATATAAATTTAAGTGTACACCAGGGATCCAAACTCTCTATGGAGCCTAGTCAGAATAGTAAATGCAGATTAGAGCATGATTTGTCCTCATGCAGCTGTGGACATGCTGGGTGAAGGATTTGTTTGCCTTACATTACAGCAGAATGGCTAGCATGTCAAAACAGCATGTTTACTTATCAGAAGGCATTGCTAAACCTACGTGACTAAATAATTCCAGGTGCTGTGATGTATCCTGGTCTCCAGATGACAATCCAGAGAGATCTGTATCTCTTGTAAGGCCTGTGACACATCTGACAACCCACACACCTTTGATGTGAACCCTCGGTCTCCACAGAATGCAATGACAGCATAGACATCGGGGAAGTTTCAGTTGCCTTTTAATGCCACTTTAGTGACCTTGATGCATCACAACTACACTTCAGCTGGCTCTTTATACACTCCAGGGTATAAAAGGCACTAGCCTGGCACACAGCACACATGGCATGTTCTGTACAGAGTCTATAAGAACAGCACTCATAAAGAATGGTAACTTAAGGCTCTTCAAAAAGGAGAGGAAGTATATACATCTTTTATATTGATAGAAAGCCTGTACATGTTCTGGTATGTGCTTTTCCGAGGCAGTTTTATTATCTGGCATTCTGTCCACATGGAAATCATCTTCCTTGGTGCACCTGACAAAGTGAGATACCTGGACAACAGCCAATAAGTGAAACATGAGAGTTCACACCGGCTGCAAATAAGTATGCATTTACACATGGCACCACAAGCTTCTTTTACTCTCAATTTAGCAGAGGCAAAGAGTCACAGAAAAAATGAAAACATCCATAAAAGACAGCAGTTACTTATCCATATTCGTCACTCTAAAATGGCAGAATAGCAAATGAGACACTTGGTAGCACTTTGCTCATCTGAAAAGCCATCCTCTCCTGCTAGGAACTGAAGTCAGAGCCACAGGTAACTGGAAGATACACAGAAACAAGACCTGCTGCCCTACAAATTGTCATATCATAATGAGAATGGCATGGTGCATAGATACCTACAAACAGTACAGAGAGCACCACAGCTAGCCATACAGTCCCTCACCATCCCCAGCACACACTTCAGAGATGAAACAACTTCTGTAACACCAGAACAGAGAGAATTAAGAGGCACTGAACCATGAATTTTGCTGGATGAGGTATCAAAGCTCAACAAGCTCATCTTAAAGACACAACAAAACTAGGATGCAAAAAGGGCTTGGCCATAGCAAGATAGATTCATGGCAGAACACCTGAGACTAATGGATTAACGCTGTAACTGAGCACACGGGTTTTTTAACTAGGGCAACAGAACTGTGATTCTGAACACCTCTGCTCATCAGTCTACAGGCCTGAGGGCTGCCTAACTTCCTCTGAGGACTTGGCTTTTAAAGCTCCCAAGCCATATGAAGTTCTGCTGCTAGGCATGTACATGAGCTGCTTGCTCTCCACAGGAATAAGCCATTTGGCTTCTAGCTCATATCCTATATTGATTGATATCCATAAAGTGGTTAATCCTCCACTTGGTTTGCCTGTATAGCTCTATCTGTGAAGTGTTTTGCAAACCTGCCTATAAGACAAGGCCCACTGAAAAATGCAGCAAATTCCATTTCTGTCTGTTAATGTAGAAGAGGTGCATGCATGTAACTTAAATGGTAGGGAACACAGGAGATCCAATCCCTATTCCAAGGAACACTGGATCAGTGCCTTTCAAAGTTATAGAATTGCATCTCACTGTTGCTCTCAATAAGAGAAGAAAAAGTGATGACCAACTCCTATCAGAATAGTTTTGGGTTTTTTTGTATATGCCACTCTCCAAGTGGATGAGAAATGTGTGTTTCAGCCTCCTTCAGATGAGAGATGGATGAGGTTGTCGATCCCATGTCTTGTACAAGTATTGTCTTTCACATACAAAACTGGCATTCCCTTTCCACCACTTTTAGAGAAGCGGAATGGATGGCACTGGTCAGGATAGGAGCACGGATTAGATCACAAGTACAGTCCTAATTAAGGTGCTTCAATCAAGTTGGGACAGGATTTAAAATATATTCCTGTTCTTTATAGCTTCTTTACTGGAAGTTGTAGAAGTTTCTTGTTCCCAGTGGGTTTTTTTGTGGATCCTATGACAATAACCCTCAAGAACTTGATGTCCAATAGAGTCTGGACTTCTCCTGAGGGACCAGGCGGTATTCACACAGATTAACTTTTGCCTAATGATGCTAGTCTTCGTAAGATGTCTCCATAATCAATGGATGTGACAGCTATTCAGAGCAAGATGTTAATTTAGATCATTTTCACATATGGCATCACTAAGGGCCAACAGCTTACCTCTAAAAAAGAGGGATGTGACAGTCCGCCTCTCTACTAGGAAAATCTTAGGGATCTGAAAATTCAAAAGTATTAAGGACCTCCACTATGGGAAGAATGCAGCCTCCCTGGGCTAAAGGTAAATTCTGGTGAGTGCTGGCACATACTCCCAGCTAGTTTAAATGACAGAATTTGCTACACCTACATTTTTTTATGCCAAACTTTAAGTGGCACAAATAAAACCAGAGACAACCAGTGGCTGAGTTGGGAATTGAACCCAGATTTCTCCCCACTCAGATGAGCAATTTTCTCCATCAGTATGTGTTTTGATGAAAATTATGTACTACCCCTACATACTTCACTATAAAGCACTTCCTTTGGACAGGATAGTCTTGGGAAAAGTATAAAAGGTGTCTCACAAAAGAATTCAACAAACTGATTTTTCACATTTATTATATCTTCGAGATATCTTTTCCAAATATTCCAGAATTTTTGCTGTTCTTGTGCAATGTGTTTCATCACATGTATATTCTGTTTAGTCAGACAAAAGAAGAACAGCTGCAGAGCGCATTTAACATCTTTCTGCAGCAAATAATTGTTACACTACTTAGCCAAGGGCAAGTTTGCCTCAAACACTTGCAATGCTGTTGTGCTAATAGATGAATGCTCACCTAAATATCCACAGCACAGACTTTCCCAGCTCCCATCTCACACTCACAGACACAGGCACTGCAGCTCTATGCATGTAGCTGTTTATGCTGTTAATGCATAAGGTGTTTTTACTGTAGCAATGAAATAAAGGGTTGCCTCTCACATGCCTCTTTGATACTACAGGAGAGGATTATGGTATTTACTTACTGCTAAGTGAACTCTTTATTGAAATTTTTTTAGTGGACAATCAAACAAGGTAAGAGAACTGTATCACTTTCTAGCATCTCTCTTACTAGGCTAGTAAAATTCTACAGCTCATCTACAAGACTGTAGTACAAGCTGGTACATTACATGCCTTATTTGATTGACTCCATTTGCCTATATACTATGGTATCAAAACAGTTTTACAATAAAAAGGCACAAAAGCAAGCACAGGTGCCCAGGGACACAAACAGGACAACTAGCCTTGGGCATACTCATTTTAAGGGTTTAAAGAGAATCTTGACTCATCATACCGCAGCACACTCTGCAGACACACAAGTCTGCAGTCTCAGCCCTTGCCATATGCATCCTGAAAAGGATAACAAGTGCTGATTCTCACAAGTTGCTAAACAGCAAGCTAAATCATACACATACACACTGAAGAAAAATATATGCTCAGTTTCTAAAATTTAGAAAAAGATGTAAACTGTTTTATGGGGGTTTTTTTTACATTTGTTGAATGCTGTAGGTTTGCTTATCTTAAACTACATATTATTTATTTGATGACCAGCATTTAAAAATAGCAACTAAAATCTGAAAATAACATTAACAGAAACTAAGGAATAAAACAGGCAATGCATTTGGGAAGGATAAGTTAGGTTAGCAAGAGAGAGATGCAGTAGAATAGTTTCTTTTAAATAAATACTTAATACTTTAGATAAATATTTGTTTTTAAACTTGCCAACATACTAGTAAGAATGGCTTTGAACAATGTTGCACTGGCTGAACTCTTCAGAATGGGACATGGCTCACACACATCCATTCCCAGAGCTGACATTTGCAGTACAGCTAAGGACAGATGCGCTTCAATATTCTCAGAACTAGCAGTTGTAAGAAAAACAGGATTCACTTTGAAAAAGAAAAAAGAACTGCTCATATCGTTGCCAGAATACAAACAAAATTAAATGACGTAGTTGGAGCTTTACCACTTCGATGAAGTGATTTGATCTTCTGTGATCAAATCTTCTGTGATTTGAACTTCTGTGAATTCCAGCAAAAAACTGTACTTTCTATTTCAGTTTTAGGGATGGCAGAAACGTTTCAGAGCATTATTATAATGCTGAATAAACTGGTAACTGCAGTATTAGTGCTATTCAGAAAGGGAAAATTAGAACAATTTCAACTTGCTCCAAAACACTGAATGGACTCCACTTTAAAGTAGCAGCCCAACTGGGAAAACAAAAGCAGAAATATATTTTAGCAAATTATAGTAGAAACTTGTTTGTATTAGCAGACAACGCATCTTTACATATTAATATTTTTTTAACTTATTAAACTTCCCTGAACCATTGATAAAATTTTATTTTTAAATAATCAGATGCTAGAAAACTACAAGCATTGTAAGTTAACGAATTGGAACAAAGAAATGATGGCACAGAATCTCTGCTGACGGATTCTCAGCAATCATAGCTGAAAAGAATTTGAGCTGGCTCTGAAAAAAACTTAAGTGAAATTTTCTTAAGAGTTTATTTTTTTAATAATTTATTATAAACAAAGTTGATTCGTTGATTCTTTTGCTTATTTAATGCAAATGTTTTAAGGCTTTATAAAGACTAACATTAGTTTCAATTTTCAAGGATCTTCTGTAGTAACTGGGTGAAGCAAGCATCATGTGCCTTCTTTCAATGCTTCATTTTCAGGGACCACTTGAAACCCCGACAATGTGGCCAAACGATTGTCCATTCAGCATGGACCAGGGGACTTCTAGTGTTTTACTGAACACTAGAAAACATTGCAAAATCCTCTATATTTGTGACTGGAATGAGGTGAGATGCTTTTCTATAGCAAACCCTGGACCACTAGTTGAACCTTTTAGGTGGAGTCTGAATTTCAGAAGTAATTGGTCTGCATATGAATGCCTATTTTTAAAGCAGTGGAGACTGACATATGACTCACCTTACAATTTGCATCAAAGTATGTGAACATGTGGTGAAGGAATGTAATTGCCGATAAATAGGCTAAAATGGTTTGGTTTTGTTGGTTTGGGTTTGTTGGGGTTTTTTTTACTACATCAGTACAGCGTAGTAAGTTTCAATTTTGACATTTTTGTTTCCGGAGTTTTGCTGCAGAGATATGTCAGAGTATCTGAAGCAGAGAAGACATCCCTTATAGGCTAGAAGGTGATTTCCCTGACACGCAGGCATTAAATGACAATTTAAAATCCATTCACATTACCTTTTACATAAGATGAAGATATTCAACTTGGCTTGTGTGCTTACACTGCCAGTGCTGATGGTACCTGTGTCTCTTTCTTCAAAGTTATCAGGAGTAGCATGATTGTTCAAATTGTAAAAAATACCACAGAAGTTTCCAGGTTGTGGACCACATTATTCATGCTATTTTTTTTAAGTGTTTATTTGAATTATTCCCTATAAAGACAGTAACATTTGAAAGGAATGAGTCAGGATTAAGACCAGTCAGTGATAACATCTGAGTGAATGGATGGATGGTCAGGTGCAGCCCTGCTACTTGAATGAGTAGAAAGGAGATCGGACTTCATGGAATTTTGAGGATAAAATAAAAATTTCTTAAGTATTAGATAATTGACACATCCATCAAACAAGCAACTAGTGATAACTGAACAAAGCAGATAAAATCACAGAAAAAAATTAGGTTGAAAGGAAACTCAAGGGATAAACTCATCCAACCCCCCACGTTAAACAGGGCTAATTGGTATTAAATCATATTGCTCAAGGCCCTATGTATGCTGAAAGACTGTTTATTTAAACTTATCTATTTAAACATAAATATTTTATCAAAAGCAAAGTTAATATTACTTAAATGTCTGAACAAAATTTAAAATCTCACAAGAGAATGAGTGCACCTCAGAATTGACTGCTCCAGATTTCTAGTTCAAGTGGTCTCTTTTGATTATGCCAAGACATCATCCATTTAACACAGTGCTAAAGTAGTCAAAAACTTGGCACAGAATACTTCTATGCAAACAGCCAAGCTTTTCCTCTTCCTATCCCACCATTAGAGTTCAATAAAATAATACATATGCTGCTATACGTCTCCCTGAACAGTTTGAAGATGGAAGACAGCACTTAATTTTAAATTACATATCATTATGTAGCTTAGTATTTGCTAAACATCCTCCATCAAATAAGGTAAATGTAAGAATTTTATATTAGTATAAATAATACAAAATTTAACCATATACACAGGCATATATTGCTTATGCAGAATATAACTTAATTTTTTTGACATTGAGAGACAGAACAAATGAAAATGCTACGAGTAAAGTTAAACTAAAATATAAACTCTTTTCCTATAGATTCTTTGTGCTATATAGAGGCAAAGCCTAAAAAAAAGTGGAGCAAAGGCCCTTGAAAAATCACTGCTCAGTTGCTTCTTCATGAACACTAATGGCTCTCACAGCTACTCCAATGGGTGCTGAGATCCGTCAGCATGCCAAGTCATTGAATGCGGAATTTGACAAGGGCCACAGGGAGACCATCAGTCACCCAAACTAAAGAAAATCATATGTGATAGGGGAAGCAAAATATTAAAAAATACTGAAGAGAAGGGAGAAGAGTAGGAGAACTGGGAAATTGAACTGGCAAAGTTAATGGAAGGGAAATGAGTATATGCACATATGCAGAAGTACATTTAAAATACAAAATGCTTGAAAAGGATGGAAGGTCGGACCCCAGAACAGGACAGATGTGGTCACAATCCTCAAATGTTTTTAGGAAAAGTGTTTAGACTCAGCTGCATTTTGCTGTTTCTTTTGTAAAGACTCAGCTGTCTAGGACCTCAGTATTGTAAAGCAAGTCTCACCGCAAGAGAAAAAACAGGGAGATGCTTCCTTCCTTGAAAAGCCTTCACTTAAAATCTTAATTTCAAACAAAGGAACAGGTCAAAGCTTTCTACAATGTTATTTTAGTGCTTATAGATGCTTACAAATGCTTTGCTGTGTTAGGGTGTATGCAGATAAAAGAAGACTGGAACTGAAATTTGTTCAAAGAATTTAGAGCGTATACCTGTGTGCAATGGCACAAATAACTGCACAGGGCTCTTAAGAAGACTGAAAACATCATCAGCAAGTCAGCCTTACTAGGCTTTTCAAGGAAACATGTTGGCAGAAACAACCATTCAGCCAAAAAAACCCCAAGAGTTTATTCAGACGGAGAATTGATACTAGAATTTGATACAGCCAAAAAAGCACCCTAAATAAGAAGCTTCTGAAGCACTTTCTCTACAAATGGTTTGTTCTAAAACATTATCCAACTTCTACAGTCTGTATACACATAACCAACACTCTGGATAAAATGAATCAGGAAACTCTTACATGAGAAAAAGTTATTTTTTAAAGCTCCTTACTGGTGCAAAAGAGCAGGAAATATCTTTCTGTTCTGTATGTTTGTTTTCGTATCTGTTAAAGATGACTGGTGTATATCAGTCTTGCTGCAGTCTATAAAGCCAGACTGGGATATAGAAACTGTTGGAGTTGTTAAGAAAAAATTATCTACCATGCTTACAGGTACCTTTGAGAAGAAATGGAAGGAAAGTGTGGCATGACAACTCAGGAGCTGGTCTGAGGATTTGGTTGGCTTCTCTCATAATGTAGTAATAGCAGCAGATTGCAGAGCAGATGGAAAAGAACTAGACTTCAAGCAATGTACAAATTAACAAATCGAGGAGATCGCTTTTTTACTATATTACTTGAAAATGGTATATAAAAAACAACTGGGTCTAGGGCCAGTCATCTGACAAGAGCTGGCATATAATCAGAGCAGAGAACTTCACATGGAAAATGCAGGGAAGAAGACAGCCTGTTCTTCCAATTCTTGGCGGACAAAGCAAACACCTTTATCATGACTACTTGACCATCCAAGTGAAGTATCATCTGATATCATCTGAAAGAGTCCAACACTGGATCTGCTACAAATTTGCTGTGTATTGCACTGACTGCTGTATTTTCTGGTCCTCACACTGCTCACATTTTAAATAAATATATCATTGAAATAAAGAGGGAAAATTATCAGAAGCTGCTTGAGGATTTTATCCTCAAATTGACATAACTCTATTGCAGACTGTCTGTTTTACAATACAGTCTCCTTTTAATGACTTGAAAATGAGTTATCAGAAGACACACATCAGATCCACACACCACAAGTCTTTGCTCAGGTACTATCACTCCCAGTACAAAGTTAAGATACACAGATGGAGAAAATATACAAATTGTGGTCTGAATTTCATCCTCAGAAAGAATAGTCTCCTAATTTTTCTCAAGTAAAGGACTAGCACGTCATTAAACAATGGAGAGAGAGATGCATGCACTGCATTTTTGATACCCAGTCAGTAAACTTTCATGGTTTTGATCGTTTTGGCTATTTTTTAAAGCCAGTTAGTTACAAACACTGGTTTCATCTCAACTACAGACTTTAAAAAAAAAGTCATAATTTCAGCTAGTAATCCTAGGATCACCTAGAAGAGTCCATTTCTCCCCACAGTCAAAGTAGAAAAATAATGTAATTCATCTGACTTATCTTAAACATCTGCATTGGGTCTGTCTGGGATGGAGTTAATTTTCTTTACAGCAGTTCGTATGGTGCTGGTTTTCAGATATGTGACCAAAACGGTGTTGATAACACACTAATGTTGCCTACCAAGGTTAACTTGCAAGAACATCTCAATCAGATGAATCACCTTCTGGAGATTTCAGTTCAGTTAAATGTAAAAGTAGCTGTTTAACTACTTTAAAGTGTCATTAATAATAATACCTTGACATCTTTACATTGCATGCATGCAAATCTTCAGGAACAATGCCAACATACTTTACAGTAAGCAGTTTCTTAGTTTACTTATTGATTATGCAGGAGATTTTTTAATTAAATTCTGATATTCTACATAGATGAATGGAAGAAATAGCAGGTTGCTGGATGGCTCTGCAGAGCAATTATAAACCCTTCTCTCTGCTCAGGAGCAACACTGAAAAAATTCTCCCTGCCCTCTGAATCAAGTTGAGGACATGAAAATGGGTAGAAGTACCTGCTCTGAAGCAGACAAGACAGAAAGCAATTCTTCAACTAAAACCACATTTTAAGATTTGTACAACAATACTTTGTTTTGTAAAGAAGAAGATAAAGAAAATAAGCAGCTCTCTTTAAAGCAGTAATGGACACACCACTATGAGGCAGAAGGCAGTAAAATACTGTGAGATCTAATCAATAGAAACTACTGGCTAGAGGTAGAATATGATTAAACTATCATATTTAAGGACTTTGAAATCCATTTGCAATTAAAATTTAAATACATCTTTCTTCAGACTTTTATTATTTTTAAAAAAAAATATTCACTAGCTGTATGTCAGATATAATAACTTTTTTTGTTGTTTTTTTTCAAATGTCTTTTTCAAATGCTTGTATATGAACAAAAAAGATATGTGCATCTGAAGACAGGTCACAGCATCAAATCAGACATTATACTGCACACCACCTTTTGATATAGGTATTGGGTCTGGCTGGGATGGACTTAACTTTCTTTATAGCAGCCCATATATTGCTGTGCTTTGTATTTGCAGCTACAATGGTGTTGATAACACACCAAAGTTTTGGCTATCGCTGAGCAGTGCTCTCACAGCACCAAGGTTGCCTCTCCAAGCCACCACTCAAGAGCGGAGTAGGCTGGAGATGGGCGAGAGGCTGGGAGGGGACACAGACAGGACACCTGACCTAAGAGACATTCCATACTATATGGCATTATACTAGGCAATAAAAGTGGAGGGGGAAGGAAGAGGGAGGGACATTCGTGGTTACGGTGTTCACCTTCTGAAGCAACTGCTGTGCATACTGAGGTCCTGCTTCCAGGAAGCTGCTGGATGTCTGTCTGCTGGTGGGAAGTAGTGGATAAAATCTTTTTTGCTTCCCTTCCACATGTGGCTTTTGCTTTAAGTTCTTATTAAACTGTCTTTACCTCAACCCACAAGCTTGTCCATTTTATTATCTTTCCCTGTCCTGCTGAGGAGGGAGATCGAGAGAGTGACTGTCACGGGTCTGGTAGTCAGCCAAGGTCAACCGTTCACTATGTCTTACGTTCATGCTGACTTTCTACTAGCAAAAATGGTTTACAGCTGATAAAGTAGTACTCATTTCATTTTAATATTACTTTAAATATTACTAAAGCAACATTTTGAATATGAATCATAACGTAAAACTTGTGGTAGGATTTTCAGAGGTGCTCACCACCTACATTCATCATGCAATGTGTGCTCGCAGCCCAGAAGGCCCATCATACCTTGGGCTGCATCCAAAGGACCGTGGCCAGCAGGTCAAGGGAGGTGATTCTGCCCCTCTGCTCTGGTGAGACCCCACGTGGAGTACTTCATCCAGCTTTGGAGTCCTCAGTACAGGAAAGACATGGACCTGCTGGAGGTGGTCCAGAGGAAGGCCACAAAAATGGTCAGAGGGATGGAGTGCCTCTCCTATGAGGAAAGGCTGAGAGAGTTGGGGTTGTTCAGCCTGAAGACTCTGGGTAGACCTTTCAGTTCTTAAAAGGGGCCTATAAGAAAGACGGGGAAAGACTGTTTAGCAGGGTCTCTTGTGACAGGACAAGGGTTAATGGTTTTAAGCTAAAAGAAGAGAGATTCAGGCTGGATGTGATAAAAAAATTCTTTACAACGAGGGTGGTAAAATAATGGAATGGGTTGCTTATAGAGGTGGTGGATGAGCCATCCCTGAAGACATTCAAGGCCAAGCTAGATGTGGTTCTGGGCAACTTGATCTAGTTGAAGATGTCCCTGCTCATTACAGGGTGGTTGGACTAGATGACCTCCGAAGATCCCTTTCAACAAGACTACTCTATGATTCTATGATTCTATGGTCATATTTAGTTGTTAATAACATAATGTTAAAATAAATATAATTAGAGATTTTTAAAAAAAGTTATTGTCATTTGCTAATATCACTTATTTACAAAACTGATACCAACAGCTCCAAAAAATTGCATTTTCACTTTTGTTCAACCTACCCTAATCTAGATAGAAGTACTGCATTCCTATTTATAGATCAACCTTATCCACTTTCAGTCACTGTCTAGGACGTTTACAACATTTAGGTCTTTCAGTTCAAAATTTATGAACCAGAAAACTTCGCAAATCACATAATTGTGTATAATATATATATTTATGATAAATGTAGCAACTTAGTGAGAAATGCCAACACTCAAAGGACAATGCAGATGATCTACAAAAAACCTAAAAAAGAAGCATCCCCATGCTTGTGAGTTTATCTCGTGTAGTGTTTGAAGAACCTTTCTTGACTTCATTTGAAGCCTGTTCAGTCAGTAGTCTGTCACATTTCTGAACTGAAATTCCACTTTTTGTTCTGTACTGCAAATGAAAACAAAATCCTCTGCTACATAAGAGAAAAAAGAATGGACTGTGACACCGTCTCTTTTGATTTACTGTACAGGCACGCTTGCATTGCACTGAGTAATCTCTTTAATTTCCCCAAAGGTTGTCTCTCAGAGCTGGCAGGAGATCTGCTCCTTGCAGGAACCCAGCTCCACTTTTTCACATCCAGTTTTCACATTTCCCGTTATACTAGAGGGTGGTCATTTGCCAGAATTTAATGCTGATTTTTTGTAACTCTTTTCTGTACTGGCCAGAATTCAACTGTTCTAAAAGTCTATTCCAAATAAAAAAAAACAGGCAAGTAACAATGCAAAAGAATTTTACATATTTTCATACTTCTCACAAAAACATAGAATAATTCAGGTTGGAAGGATCAAAGATACCTAATCCAAACTCCTGCTCAAGGCAGGGTTGATTTCAACCTGATCAGGTGAGGAAAGTTAAGACCTTCCCTCAAAAGTAGAGCAGAGGCCAGATTATTGTTGAAGTTTTGGACGTCCACAACTGCTGGAGCCAATTTGCAAGGAGCAGTACAAAGGATAGATATTGCAATACTGGAGATGCACTTAGGAAGCTGCTTAGGGTTTTATTAACGTAAGAGTATAAATATCCCTCCCCCCTTCTCCAGCTTGGGTAACCCACTTCAGGAAGACAGACAGCTGCAAGCATTCCAAAAGAAAAGTTTACTCTGTGTTTTGATGATTTAATTACTTTAAATACTTTTCAACTGATCAGATTTGGAAGATGAAGTCAATTCCTCTGCTCATCTAAATTTGAAGTGAAAGTAATCTTCTCTTTTTTTGCCAGAAATATATCATTTTGCTCAGTTTTAAGGTTGGGGTGGTTGTTTTGTTTTTTATTCAACAAGCATTCAGAGCTGATGAAAAAATGCACTCAGTTTTTCAAAATTTCAGATTAACTACATTCATCTTGGCAGTAATCATGTCATTACATAAAGAAAAACACAGTTCAAAGTAAACACTAATCTGTTAACTGGTTTTGGACTGAAAAGCCTACAGAGATTTCTTGTTAAATGAGGATTTACTAATAGAGTGATAAACAGTTATACATTTGAATAGTCAAGGATGTATCTTCACTGGTCTGGCTTTGGTTTTTAACTGGACTGCTGAAATAGAGAGTAACTAGAATTTTTTTAGAGTTTTTTTAATTTTTCTTTAAGGGAAACTAGACTTTGGCATTAATTGAACACATTGTCAGGAAGCTTTTTTAAGGCCAAGAAACTCTTTCATATAACCGGATCACTCAGAGTGAAAGAATTATGCCATGGATAAGGAACATACAGGTCTCCTCCACAGGACAGTTCGATTCTTCATGTACTGCGTATATGATACATTCCTATTGCTTTTCCAACATAGTGTTTTACCTTGTGTTCTCTCTAATCTGTTGCGGGCTTGAAAATGTCTGGCATAACCCCATGCCCATACTGTAACTAGTATGGCTGGCTATAACAGCAAGAACAGTACTGCCTTGTTATGCAAAGGTACCTGTGGGAAGACAACACTAGCCATATGGCTTTTTCCAGAGAGAGAATAAAGTTAGGGTTTGGAAAGTAAGTACATGAACTCTGCTGGTATCATGCCTTCAGTCTGGAAGAGAAACAGCCCTACTAACAGAAGTTTTCTGAGGGTTTTATATTCTTTTTCTTAATGCCATTTGTTTACCACAGTCCTAACAGTTGGTTTATCGTCGCATGCATCTCTCTATGTCTCTCAGGTAAGATCTATTTATCAGCACTTCCATTCCTTACAAAATGTTATATGACTACCATGAGATAAAATTGAAACATCAAATCAAAATATATTTATAGAAAATTAAGAGCCTTTGTGCTTGCAGAATAGATGCTCACTGTACTTAAGTAGCAGTGTACTGATGCATTTTTTTCTATTACCTTTTAATTGCTGACACTTTTACGTAGATAGATAGAATCTAGTTTTAAAGCCTTTTCATCTCCTTAACATAAGAAGCAAGTCTGTTCTCATTGAAATCAGTGATTCAATAATTACTATTTAAAGGGATGACAGAAACAGGTAAATAGGTAAATGAGTAGGTAAATGAGTAGCAAGATTTTATCTAGTCACAACATAGATGATTGTTCTTTGAGTCAATGTGGAAGTAAAGAAACCCCAAATGATTTGGCCAGACAGGCAAGGTACAAAACAGTTATGCTTTGGCTGCGCTCCCTTGTCAGGGATTTGTTTTCATTACAAAAGACCATGTTTCCCTTACAAAATTTTTGCGGCAGAAGTGACTACTTGTTAAAGAAAAGCAAACATTTTATTTTGAAACAAAGAAGACAGAAAACATTGCTTTTGCAATGGTACTAAAAAGCTGATCCTATTTCTCTAAAAGCCGAATGGACTGTAGAGACACTCAGTGTTTCAATTCTTTCAAGAGAGACAGTAATCAAGAGGGCACTGTTTTCTTGATGCCACCAGCAGTGCCAGTTTGGAATGTTAGCTTTCAATATTTTCAGATGACCTCCCAGGCAGAGAGAGACTAGAAAATGGAATTGCTTTGCTGTTAGTGGGAGAATCTGATCCCACAGATAGCCTGGGAATAAATTCCCCAAAACATGAGAAAGGGAAGTAATAAATGATGACATGCTTTTAACAGGCCAAATTTGGAATGCTGACACTTTACACTCTTACTGTTGGACAATAAAAGCTCATTCATTTGTTAAGAATTCATTTGTTAAGAATACTTTTTCTGAGACGTTTTCAAGTAATTGTAAGCACTATGGTCGTCTTGAATAAAATATAGAGTAAGTATCAGGTAAAAGTAGGGTCCATATTCAACATCTTTCATCCCAAAGTTCTTCTGGCCAGGGCTGCAATGAAGTGAAAGAATCTGACCTGATAAAGAAGACACCAGCAATAAGAAAAAAATGGTAATAAGAAGTTTGTCATCAGCCTCTCCTCTCTTGGGCAATGAAAGCACTACAGTGAGCTTTCTTACCTGAAAGAGATTTTTGCCACATGCTTTCATTGTTACTAGGTAGTTCTTTCAAGACCTGATGCCCATGCCTGTGGAAAGAAATTTCTGTTTAAGGCAGGCTGAGTAAGTGACTACTGTTTACTGGAATGACAGCCATGAAACACTGTCATGGCAAGTGCCAAAAAGAGAAATTATATTGAAAGAGAGGAATTCTTGTATATTTGTAATTTCAGGCTTTGTGTGGCCTCTAGTTTCACTCATCGGTTTTTTCTTAATGGGGTGAAACTATTTACTGTTGGTAAGTTTCTAACTGGAGAAAAAGGATTGGCCATTCACCTGGAGTTTTGCATACGATTTTCAGGCTCTGACTACTACTTCCTTGCAGGTGCTGCCCTGACCTGCATGCTGACCATTTGAGGTGATTTTTTTTAGTATTTCAACTTCTAAATTATTTTTTATGATTTTTGACTAGAATATTGGATTTTCAATTTAAAAATAAGGCATGTGATGGTTAAGAGCAGTGAGTTGTGAATTTACAGATTTAAGGTAGTGTGGAACACAATAATCCACTCTGCATAATCCAGGTCATAAAATTCTATATACTAATTCTTATCAGAAATTGACTTTTTCTAGATAAGGTTAAGTCCATTAGAAAGTCTTTATTTCAGTACTCTAAGCATACATACAGAGGATGTACACTCACCTAATTTTTCAAATAGTTAATTCCATTGTGAAATATCTGCACTTCATTCCTACTCCGAATTTGTCCAAACTTTGCTATCAACTACTACATCTTTTACACCTTTGCTAAACTAAACACTATTACCAGAAATCTTATCTTCCATTTCAGCAATTAAAGGCTTTGTTCAAGTTCCTCATGAACTACTCTTGTATAAACCAAATTGTCTCAAACCGCAAAGCATGCTTTTTGTGCTTTGAGTTATTCTTAAGGTTTTGTGGGTCTTTTAAAATACCCCTGAATTTTCATGTGGAACCTGTATGATGTTGTGTTCATACCTCCTTATTTCAGGGAAGAAACTCCTTTTTGTATATCCAAGTTCCAACGCTAACTCTTCTGGTCAAGGTTTAAAAACAAAATGTGAAATTCATTGTAGTATATATCATAATATTACCCTTGCCATTCACAAATTAAAAGATAGCATTCCTCTATCAGGAGTAGTGCAGTCACAGGAGAGTGTTTTGCTGGTACAAGTACTTTTTTTGAATGTGCTGATTCAATTGAAACCATCTACAGCATTCCTTTTTTATAGGATGAAGGGAAAAGCTGTTACCTATCTATCTTCTAAAACTGGGAAGAAAGTGAAGCACTTCCCTCTTTCCATTTTGTCTACTTTCCTCCTCCTTCAAAGACAACAAAGAAAAACAAATAGATTGTTATAGTTGACCTTGATCCACCAGAAGGGTTTCTGAGGTGTGAAGAGCTTTATGGTAATTGCTGCAATTTGAATGAAAACGTTAAGAAGCCACCTGACTTTCCTGAAATAATTAAGTCATTGCTAACTTAGTCCCTGCACAAAACCAAACCTTACAAAGGCAACAATTAGCAAGGACAGATCAAAGTCACAGTATGAGCTGGGGTGTGACTCTTTCTAACATATTTACAAGTTCAACACACACATACACCTAACAAATGTTATCAAAGAATTTTCCCTTTTTTTGCACTGATTTTTAGAGGCATTTTAAAGAGAGACATAATATGGATACTTCCTTACTGCAAACAGAAACCTCAAATATCCTCACTCAGCCCAATTCTGATTTATGGTTAAAAAATAACCTCTCGATTACAGCCACAAACTCATTAAGCAGGAAGAGAGGGCTGAGAACTTGAAAAATTGAAGTTTTGGGGAACAAAGTGAAAAAATTTCTTAAAGGTCAGTGCTGGCATAACAGACCAAAACTGAAAAAAGATTAGCATAATAGATTGCTAATTTCCCAGAAACAAAACACCACGTCAGTCAAGAAGAGGAATATGGGCTCTGCAGGTGCGGGCAACAGTTTCACCACTGTGAAACACCAATCTGTTACACTTCTAGCCCCCATCTCAGACTTTTTGAAAAACTAAGATCCTAAAGGTAAAAGTACGAAGTAGCAAAGTGAAGCTGCCTCTGAGTATGTCGGTGATGTAAGCCAACATTCTTTGGTTAACACAAATCTTTCTTACTAAAGCAGATGAGGATTCAACTTTTGATTGGAGATGAGATTCCTAGAACCAAGTTCTTCTGAGTGGAGGAGAAACAGTGGTAACAAAAGAATTAATGGAAAAGAATATTTAAAGTAGCATAAAATTGATTCACCAGAGTCCAAACAGCAAATACAAATACTGGTGGCAGATACCATTATCACTGTTTTTCAGAGCCTTGACTTATTACTTTGTTTATTTACAGGTTCTGTAAACAAACATGCTGAAGATCTGCTGTTCATTAACTCCTCTCCTGCGATCCAGCTCTATCTTATCATTCTCAGTGTCTTGAGCAATATAAAGATGACTCATGTGGTAATCTAAAAAGACTGCACATTAAGGATGGATTTGTAGAGTTAAACCAAAAATGGGGAAAGCACACATTTAAATACATGAATAATATTTACACTTATGTTCAAACATCAGTGTGTGTGAGACTTTCTGAGCCTCATTTTATTTCAGTTCTTTCTGGGAACAAGACCAAGTCATTCCTGTTCAATAGCATTAGTCCCTCCCTTCTTCCTGAAATATTTTTAACAATCTTCTTTAATGATGTTGACTACAACGCATTTTTCATTCTTTTTTACAATTCTAAATATTAAATTGTGTTAGTAGACACAAATTAATACAGGTAGATACAGAAATTATGCACTTCTGCACGGAGACATTTAAGTTAATTTCAGACTGCTTAATCCAAATAGGCTTTTGTTATAACATTCTTGGACAGAAAGGCTATTAGGAATCAAAATTAATGTTTCTTAAAATCTCAAATCAAAACTCAAGTTCCCTTAAGCCAGTCTTGTATAGAACCCACACTGTTCATATGCTATTAGGACTGGAATCTTTAGTTATATACAGCCAAGTTTATTGGAAAAGAGTAAATTCTGCTTTTCACCAAATCAATACTACTGTTAAAATGAAATATTGAGTAACATAGTAATTGCATGGCTTACTATTTAACATCAACACCACTTAAAATGGTTTGCACAATGAGTTCTTAAACAACTGCATTATATTGCCATAAAACAAGCCTAAAATACCAGTATGTTATTCATTAATTTATTCTGACAGGATTTCATTAATGGAATTGCAAGGCATCATGTTACTAACCTACTAGGCTTCCCTAAAATAACCTGCTCTATGAGATTAGGGATTTATGTGTATACTCTGTCAGAGGGCTTAGATCTTGGATCCATTCCAGCCTCAAAATAGGTCTCACTGGGAATCATACATGTTCAAACTGGTAATAGTCAATAATTCTAGAAGCTCAATTTAACAGCTTCAAATAAATGTAATCGTACAAATAAGTCCAAAGTTTAAGATGTTTTTTTAGAACTCTCAGGTTACAGGATTCAATAATATTTAAGATTCAATTCCCTCGACAACAAACTGCAAGTTCAATAATTAAGTATTCCTGTCTCCTACAATCACAGATTGCTTAGAATATCTAAAGTTTGCAGACAGGGAGTTCAAAATCTCAGATATGTTTTATAATGTTCTGAAATTCTCACCTATCTTTTTAACTGTGCTCTAACCTTTGTGTTTTAGAAACCTATGCTCAGTATCTTAACAAAACTGTAACAAATATGAAGAAAACAATATCCCAGAACTACAGTATTTCCACTGGCTTATTAATTACAATTAAGAAAAAGTACTGAGAGAAGATGATGCAGGAGAGATCCAATGAAATTATATACCCAAGTACAAGATGCACATGTGGCTACCAAAGACAGAATGGGAGAATATAGGTATTTTACTAGCAATTAGGTACTGAAATATCTTTTTTGTTTTGGTAATAAATTCTGCTGCATGTTGGCTGCTGTAGTCTGGTACTTAGCTTCAGGCATATTAGTAAAGCTACTGATGTAAGGAAGTGTGCACTTAAATCAAGCATGTTGCAAAGTGGTTTGCTGAACCAGAGTACCCACATAAAACCAAGTTCTTTGGAAGCAACATAATAATTCTGGGGAAAAAGGGATCTTTTGTTATCAGTCGCTACACAGCAGACATTTCTCACGTAGTTTAGGCGATACAGTCTGCACAATGTCTTCAACATTCACATAAGAAAAGTGAATAAACCAAAAGGGAATATACAGACAATCAGAAAGATTTTAAAATCACTGTTGCAGAACTACAAGCATTGCAGGCCGAGTTCTCCACTATCTTGTGTAATGCATGCAATGCTTCCTGTAAAGCGAATATAAAGTTACTAAGGAAAATGGTATGTATTTGCCTTGCCATATAACTGGACATCAAGAAAGTGAATATTAATTCCTTATACTCATAGCTAAACAATACAAGCTTTGACCAAATCACAACATATAACCAGGATAAGAACATATCAGAAATAATCTATAAGTAGATGTAATTAACTGCAACAAAGCAGAATGTAACATCACATATCCATGTCAAGATGTCCATGTAGAGATACGCTTAAGAAAAGACAAGTGTAATTGAAAGTTAAAAACATTGGATCAGACAGTCAACTAAGGAAAGCAGCACTGGATTCACAAATTTAAACAACTCATGGTTTCAGCTGGTCCACCTTTAAGTGGACTCCTTGCATTTTCAGCATCACATAAATTGAAAATGAATAGCAAAGCCAATTCAAACAAAAAGGGCTAAGGCTGAATATGGGCTTCTACATTCACAAGTGAAATTCTAAAAGCTTTCAACTAATCAATCACATACTAAACTACCTATTTCTGGACCACCACAAAGAGTAAAATAAAGAATTGCAAAAGTCAGAATATCAGTGCAAGTTTATCACAAGTTTTCAGTAAGTACTTTCAAAATGAATTCATAAAGTAGGCCAGTAAGTAAATGCAAGTGATCACTATGAAACAGTATCTGTTCTTGGTTGATTCACTTCTAAAAGTAGATGTCAAATAAGTAATTAAAAAAATCGTTAGGCATAGCTGAAAATCTACTTGGAATTGCCAGTTTCAAAAGAAAACTTCACTTTATTCATCAATATACAAATGTATTTTGCACTTATTAACTGAGCTACATGTCAGCTTTATGAGTCGAACTTAAGAGCAAAAAGAACAACAAGTATTTAATTGTAATTCTGAAACTCTGCACAGGATTATGGAATGCTGTAAGTAAGTGTGAACTCACATGTATCAATTGGACTGCACTAATTTACATTCACTGATCAGCTGACCCTACCGTTCACATTTATTTCATTTCATTAGGATACATTAATGATAGTGATTATCCAAAAAAAATAAAATAAAAACCTTAAGATTAGATAGATGATGGTCATTAACAGTGCATATTACCTTGTTGTTAAATTGCATAGAGGTTGATTTCACCAAATACGAGCATTAACAAATAATAGAAAGCTCAAATAATAATACTTCAGAAAACTGATGTGAAATGAAGAACAAAATACCTACAAATTTGTGCTGTTACACATCTGAATTTGCTCCGCTGAAATAGCATCATCGGCAAAGTATGTAAGGGTTCATTTAATTTATGGTAATTATGGTAATTCCTCACAGAATTAAACACATATACTTGTAAGTTTTTTTGACTCAGACCTAAAAACAGACAGGTTACTGCATTTTTATTTCCCCTCTTTTATAGCATTTTACAGTAATTGGCACTGTGTATGAACTTCTCTCTGTCATTAATACGTAAGTGTGAGGGAAACGATCTGGTCCCCTTACACGCATTCCCACTCCTGAATCTTTATCTACACCTTTTATTTACTTGCTTAGGTTCTGTCATCTTAGTCTTTTGGTTTTATCTTATTTCTCCTTATGTCACCATTCTTCTTGCCTGCTTAGACTGTGGATTACAGTACTAGAATGTGAAATAGGAGATGCTGACACTGCAAATCTGCCTGGCTGAGAAGGAAATAATTCTGTTAAGAGTGAATATCCCAGATATAAATGAAGGAAACCACCTGGACCTGACAAGAGATAAATAAGATTATGCTGATAGAATCACTTGCTTTGCTCGAGAGAATGCCAAAATCAGAAGGGTTGACATTCCCACTATTAGTTCAAGGTTACAAACATAAATAGAAATAATTTATTTTAACTCCTGGTAGTCAGACATTCACTCTCGGGAAGGTACTAAATGTAGCTGAGCAATTTAACAGATGGCATTTCAAATGAATCTAAGGATATAGAAAAAAGAAAGCAGTTGGGTTCATACAGATTAGCCCAACAGTGCAGTTCTAATCAAATTCTACACTGGAATTGGACGATTTTACATTCTTCTGTTACTGGTTGGTAGGTAAAAAGTACCTGCTTGAGATCACTGACAGATTATATATGTAGTGCATATGGCAGCTCTAAAAGCACTTTAAAAGTCTGATTTTATAAATGGTCTATAGGTTGAAGATGACTAGTTACTGGTGATATGTCCTATTATTGTACGATTCGTGGTACATATTGTAGAGGCCAAACACATAAAATACTCTGCACTTTATTCCAAGGTTCCCAAGGGTATTATTTTTGTCTTTTATTTAAATAAAGAACAGGTACATGGCTGAAATAAATCCAGAATAGTTAGGAAAAGGTTAATTTTATATGCAGGTTTAAGCCGACAAAAAACAAACTTTCAATTTTTCACTAAATTCTAATACTCATTTTCATTGAAGTTGGGGCAAAAAATTGATACAGGAAAACTTCCAGAGGGAAGATGAATTCTGAAAACTTTAAGTTCCAACATACAGTTTTGCAAACACATTTCCTATACTGTGCTGTGTGCAGTCCCTGTCCAGGAGAAGATAACATGCATCATGAGAGGTACACAGTCTGGCTGTTCAGCATCGGCATCAGTGAAGTATTAACACCAGTTATCCAAATCATAGTTCCTATAATCCCATACACCACCACAGTGATTTAGATTCATGCAATGAGTAATGGATAAGTCTTTTAAAAGCAAACATTTTACACTACCTTTCCTTTAAAATAAATAAATAAATAAATAAACACTATCCTGTTGAAAATTTTAATTTGGCAGAAAACACATTTTCTGTAGAAAATTCTAAAATAAAGTTTTATCCAGTTATAATACGAATTTATGAGGGTTGGTTGCTTGGGTTGGGGTTTTTTTCCTGCTGGGTCTGACTGTAGTGCCAGTTTTTGGTCAAGCAGCACACTTGAAGAGCCAGAGCATTTCCCACCTAAGTCTAGCTACAGTTATCTTGACAGCAAATATCAAGAAAAATCTGCTGCAGGGATATCAGAAATATATGCAGAACAAATCTGGGGAAAGACTTCAGGAATGGCAATGTGGGAACATTTTTAATGATGGCTGTAAATCAGTAGTTGAGGAGTTTCAACCCACCGATGAAACCAGTAACTTTCGTAAATACAGACATGTCACAGCTCTCTGTCACATCTTCTCCAGTAGGTTCAGTGGCTGATAGAAGATATAACCACATAATAAATGAAAATTTCCTTTTAGATTAAACAAATTATTTAAGTGCTAAAGAGTATTAATGTTATTACATCAAAGATGATAGTTTATGTCTTCTAGGGTTTGAATGACATTAAAACACTATAATGTATCATTATTAATGTACGGGCAAGAAACCATAAGAAGAGCTACACTTGTTCTTTATCTGCTGCAATGGTCAAAATGGAAGAAATTAAATGCAGAAAATGAGCTATTTTCTACATGGATTTCCACATGTTTCTAGAAAGAGACATGAGGAAGTTCTAGGACATGAAAACCCATTTGGAAATATTTATACTTTACTATCTCCATTTCTCCTCTCTTCACTCTTGGCCTCACCCAGTTGCCACTCTTCTAGCTCTTAGTGCCTGAAAAGGATTCTCAAGAAGCTTTCCAGCATTACTCCAGCTTTGCAACTGCTGATGCCAAAACTGTATATACATAAAACACATTCTTCAGTAAGAATCTCAAGAATGTCCACAAATAGAAATAAACATATTTTCCCTTATCCTGTTCTCTCTCCTGAATTTATAAACCCACAGACAGATACCACCTCTATCCCAACTTCACCATGTTGTTTCTTTTCTCTTTCTCAGTGTCCCTCGGACAGGAATATATCCTTGGAATGGTGGCATTTTCAATCACATTGAATAATCTCTGAAGCACTGTTTTCAACAGGATCATTCCTTCCTGAGCCAAAACAGCACTGTTGTCCAGCAGACAGAATAATGCCATTTTAGTCATGATGAAATAAGGGCTGACTATAAGAGATATTATGCAAAAAATATCATTCTCTCTGCTCCACTTCACTACTCTGAGTGTAATAACAATCCTATTTTCAATGTCAGTAAGCAGAAAGTAAGCTTTCTTTTACAAGATGTCTGGCACCAGATACATTGCTGCACTAATACACACAGAGCAATAAGAAATTCTAAGGGAGTTACTTGCATACAGACATAACAGAGGAAAGGAAGACCATGACAATTTAGGGAATTCATTTACCCAAAAGTCTATACATTTCCTTTTATGTTGGTTTAAGGTTTTTTAATTTTTATTTATATATCTCAGAAAGTAAATGAAAGTAAATTCCATTTTATCTGCATTTTCTCATGCGATTCTTTTTCACTGTAAATTGAAATTTCACCTGGTGAGGGCCCTGTATGGACAACAATGTCACCAATTCAAGATGGCTATGTCCTCTGCTTGCCTTTTTTTTTGTTTGTTGCTGTTAAGAAATTACTCCCCACTTGTGTTTGCTGGCTATCACTGAAGATAATGTCATGTTTGAAGCTTAAATGGAGCATTTCAGAGAAAAGAAAGTAAACAGCAGCAGAAGACATACACAGGAGCCAATTATAAAAAGAGAAAGAACATAAACAGAAAATATTATTCATTGTGTCCTAACACTAAAACTATGAAATAGCCAATGATTATCAGTATCTTAAAAAAAAGCAAGCATTTTCCACAGAGTTTATAATGTAAGCCTACAATTCTTCTTGCTGGGTACAGTAGTACCAAAAAATGTAGGCAATTTGAAAAAGTGTTATTATAAATTCATGCAAGAAAGCCCATTAAGAGCTACTACTATATGGTAACATTATCTAGGTCAGAAAACTTGTAAGCACTGCACTGGTGGAAAATGTGAACGTACAGTGGAATAATCACTGTATCCTTCTCCTGTGCTCCTTTCCCAGTGTGTGACCATGCCATAAATAGGATGTTTCTAAAAGTTAGACAAACAATCTGATACATTACAGCCTTTCTTATATCCTTAAGAGATATCCTCAGGTCATAAAACTAAACAAAAAGTAACTTCCATGACACGTATAAACAGCTTTAAGGAATACACTGGCATGTTACTTTCAGATGATTCTCTCCATAGGTTTAAAACACGGTGGAAAAATCACTACAGAAGCTTTTTGCTGATGCTTGGTCCCAGTGAAAACAGACATAGAGCAACAGTGTTTTATTTGTGTATATGCCGTCAACAACACTGACAAATAATTTATTCATAATGTTCCTCCTGGTACAATACAATTTCATGCAAGGACACTTTGGAAAACTTCACAGAGCAACTAACCACTGTTTGTCTGAGATGCAGACAGCTCCAGAACTTTTTTTTAACACTCTGGGTTGCCACTGTGCATATTTTAACCACAGCAAATTTCAGCAGCAACTCTCATTTCTAAAGAACATTTTCTCCCCAAAAGAACAGCAGTACAAGACAGCCCCTCTGAAGTTGTAGTGGCCTTTGGTACACAACCCCAATAGGTAATTATAACTTGGTGCATCTATTGAGCAAAAAACACTTTGATAAAATACACACATTGTAAGTATACAGGAAGTTTAGCCCACACTTCTCTTTTACAGTACTCCACCCAGAGAATCATTGCTTCCTGGACATTTCACTTTAGTGATGAGCAGAATTTCAGAGGAACTGCACAAAAGGAAATTAGTACAACCAGCCTAGTAGTCTGAAGCAATGTGCTTCCCTATTTATCCCGAGACAGAACAAAACTGGAGCTTACACTGCAGCTTACCAGATGCTGTTCCACATCTTTCTACCAAACACCTGTCTGTCCACAACAAAACCATTTCCAAGGCTGCTTCGCAGAATAGCGCTGGTTTGGATACTGGACATAAACTGCCTCCCAGTGGTGAGGAATATAGAAAGCAAAGTGCAAATTATGAAACTGAAAGGGAAGGCAGCGCACTGTTGAGGTCCCAGCTTCATACTCGGTTCCCATCTTCTGTGCTCCTGAGGTGGCACTGGTTCTCACACCAGGATCAAACTAGAGCTAGGTTGAAATAACACACCCCCCCCAAACTGCATATAGTGAGGGTGCTCAGCCCTCAGCAGCGTTTTGGGTTCTTTTTGCTTTACAGACCCGCTCCTTTTCTGCCACACAACTTTTTAACATAGATACAGGTTGCACAAGTTTCTCTTGCCTAGCTGGAAGCAACAGAAGTCTGTGTTTATCTTATCCTTTTGATAGGGTTAACAGCTAGTCCTAGCTTAGCACAGACCTTATTCTTGTCACTTAGACTGTACCTAGCTGCGAAAGAGATTACACTCCATGCGTTTTCCTTTTCCATGCAAGGGTGAATTTTGACCTGACAAGATAAACTGTGCAAAGCTATTTTAGAAAAGATTTAAGCTCCCAACAAAAAAAGGTTTCGATATTCATGCTCACAAAATATGTACCATATAGAATCATAGAATAGTTAGGGTTGGAAAAGGCCTTAAGATCATCTAGTTCCAACCCCCCTGTCATGGGCAGGGACACCTCACCCTAGACCCCATCACCCAAGACTGTCCAACCTGGCCTTGAACACTGCCAGGGACAGAGCATTCACCACCACTTTGGGGAACCTGTTCCAGTGCCTCACCACCCTCACAGTGCAGAACTTCCTTATATCTAACCTGAACTTCCCCTGTTTAAGCTTGATCCTGTATCAGAAGGTAAGTTTTCACAGTGGGTATCACAGTAAGAGCCAGCTCCTCTGAAGTGGTAGGGCTCACCCATACTACGTTCAGCCCATGATGTATAAGCATAGCAGGAGACAGAACCAGCCTCAGAGCTGGTCTTGCGGGAGATACAAACAATTAGGGGAACCAGAAAGAGAGACTCCATGAAATAAGTAACAGTAAGATACAAGGCTAACCAGGATACTTCTTGACTGTGTCAATTAAAGTGGTCCCCTGAAGATAACACAGGCCAGAGGACACAAGGACACCAATTAATTAGGTTGCTCATGAGAAAGACATATAGATGGTAATGGATGTGATTTTCTTTTTTGCTGCAACATTGACAACAAAGAGAAGAGACTATAAATGGTGGCCCAGAGGTGGCCCCAGAAGAGAAGTCAGACCAGGAAAAGAAAATCTCTCATTTCCAGATTTAAGAAATCGGGTAGATTTAATGCATGACAAGTGAGTCCTATGAAGTCCTTTACCAAATATGTAAGAAACTTCTTAAATCCTCTCCTCTCTTGAGGTGGTAAGCAAATTGATCTATAGGAAGAATTTGTGCCTTGTTTGGTCCTAAGACATGCAGCTCTGCAGCCTGGCTACTTCCATTCAACTTTCCTGCCTAACTGTTAGGAGGTAGTGGCACTCTGCTTCTCAGACTCTGATCCTTTCCCTCTTTGAACCTCTTTTTCCACTTTCCAAGCTGGAAAATTCACCTCTAGCCAGGAATGAAAAAAAAAGGTTTCTTGAACTAACTGAAATACCAAGTAATACTCATTGGCTAGCATGTCCCTGCTCCTTCCCTGAATCCTCCCTCAAGCCTGAAAGGCAGGGCAATGACCAAACCAAACCAAATGCTCACCAGTCTGAAGGATATTTCCAAATACAAAATGGCAACTCACACACAAATGAAGTCAAGACTCCAAGGAGGAGTTTACAAAGCAAAAACAGATTTTAAAAACATGTACAGGCACATCTTTTTGTAGCAAATGGTTTACTAATACTGCTGAAGAAAACCTGTGGCCTGGAGAGTTGAACTGTGCTTGTCGGTCTCCTGCAGATGTTTTCACTGTCCTGCTACCTATACTCATTGTTCCTGCAGTACTTTCATTTCTATCTAATGAATTAATTGCTCTCAATTAATTGACAGCAGCTTCATACTGTATTAGCAAAAGATTACAAATTAAATTTTAATTATGGTTCATTGTGCAGGAGAAATCAAGTATAAACATAATCACACTCCATTATAACGTAAGTACACTAGACATTTTCCAGAACAGATGCACGCTGTCCAAATTATAGTCAATTCCGATATATTGTAAACAAGCTAAGACTCATTTATTAAACTGAAAGTATCACACCTCCCACACATAAATGCATGAGACAAATGTTTAAAGCCTCAGATTTTCACAGATGGTAGCAAGAAGAAAACACACTTGGAAGACAAGTATTTCATGCCTGCAGTCTTCAGCAGTCACTGGTGTTCCGCTGGAAGGAAAATGAAATTCCAAATATAGTTCTTTTTGTACCACAGTAGCAGAAAAATCACTTAATTGTTACTGTGAATTTGGCCTGACATCATGCAGAAGTTGGACCCTAACGATATGTTGCCAGATGCCTGATTCCAAATTGATAATATACAGGCCTGAGAACAAGTGTAACAGTTCCTCAGGGCAGAAAACATTCTTTGCAGTAAGAACATGTGAGCTGGAAAAAAACAGACAAGGAGAAGATTAGAGAAGTGGAGCATACTGCTCAGAAAGAAGGTATCTTCACCAGTGCAGCACCTAGGAGAGGACAGCTCTGTTTTCCTCATAATGTTCTGTGAAACTTCACACGCTCTGGGAGAGCAAGTGGAGTATTTTTGGAGGTAGTGGGAGGAAGAAGGATAAAGCAGAGACACTTATCTCCAAAGCAACATTATTTTTTTCCCACACAAAAGGTTGACTTCAAAACATCCGACTGTCAACCTAGTCAGTGAATTCAAAACTGATTACATAAGCTACGCCAGAGCCTTAGCCGATAAAAATTTACTTAGCTCAACGGATTTCATTAACCGGAGACGTGAGTTTATGAGGAACCAAAAAAGACAGCACCTTTCACAACCAACCTGCAAGGGTACTGCCTACAGGATTTGATTCTCTTGTAAAAAGTTACTTTATGCATGAACAGCCGGGTAAGTTTTTTAACAAAAGGAATAGGATCCATATGGTGAAATGACTGACAAAGACTTTTCACTCATTACTGTTTCACTCGACTGATAATCACCACCAACCTGAAAAGTATCATTTCACCATATGATAGACTTCATGTTGGTGAGTATTCTCAAAATACTCATGTAAGTGAGTCGTCTCAAAAATTCTGATTTAAGAGTCCCACCAACTAGAGGCAATCTTTCAAACACATACAGCATGTGTAGCAGCAACAGAATACAACCCTTCCAAACCATCATGTTATCTGAATGCAAAAACAAGCCAGTTTTTCAAAACTGGTATCTAAAAGAACAGGCAGTGAACTCTTCTGCATTATAAGAAGCAGTCCTGTACACACTTGTCCTAGGATCCTACACAACCAGTTGTCATTGATCTAAAAACACTACAAGTTTATGGTTAAGAAAATTGAAGATGTCACAGAGCTGTACAGCAAATAATAGGCACAATTATGTCATCTGATCGTTTATTACATTGTGTTAATTCAAATAACATTTTAATATTCAATAAAACAGTGCTAATATGTAAAACAAGAGGGATATTATCTGAGAAAGCACACTATGAGCATCATTATAGCTAACAAAACACAAGGTCCCAATGCAGTACTACGGTTAATGGACAATAACATTCCTGGGAATACAAGCAGAGCAATACCTATCAAGGGTTGCAATACTGGTATTACTCTTAGTTATAGAGGTATTTTTGGACAGTATGTGCATTGCCAGAGTGCCAGTTTGGGTTCTGATGTTCAGAAGGAAAACACCAGAATAAAGGAAAAATACTTCCACAGGAACCACTAGAGAATCAGAGGACTGTAAATCCTGTCTTACAATGACAGACTTTGGAATCTGTGTCTACCTGATTAAAGTGAAGATTAAGAGTGGACTTGATTACACTACAAAAGTACCTATATGGGAGATTATTGATAGTAGAGAGTTCTTTAATCCAGCCAAAAAGCAAGTAACTACATCAAATGGTGGAAAGATTAAGTTCAACATCACAAAGTAGAAACAAGGTAGCAATGTTTAACTGTTAAAATAACCTTGGAAATGCCCTGACTTTAAAATTTTATGAATAATACATGACATAAGCCAGTAGAATTTATGATGGTAAAGACAGATGCGCCCCATGAACCCCGGTTCTAAATCCTGCATTTTTAAAAGAACAGTATCATGAAAAAAGCTTCCTGACTTTCTATTGTAAGTGAGCAGAAATCAACAACACATTAATTTAATCTACACTGCTGTAATACTTTACTAATCCTCTGTGTTTATATTATAGGAGTGTAGCTAAAATTTAATCTGTTGTTCTGCATCCTATTCCTGCACAGGAAATCCCTGAGACTCAGCAATTTGTTTCTGAATACACAAGTACACATTACTAATGATACTGAAATACTGCTTTCAAGTCCATTAAGTTTTCTACATGTTCACAGAATTACAGAAACACAGAATGGTTCAGGCATTATCTTGAGTCTGACTGAAGCATTCCAGAAACAGTGAAAGAAAGGGTATTTCAGCTCCTCCAGCGCCAATCCTCCTAAAGGAGACAACCTCTTCTTTCCCCATTTGGAGGGCATGAGGTCAAAAAAACAAGTAATGCCCAGAAAGCAACTGGACCTGCCTGTTTGGAAAGTGAAGGCTTATCAGTGGATAAATGATGGCATGTACATTTTAATTCCAGTTGGTCCTCAGGGACAATTGATGAAGTTTTTAACAGATACAGGAGCACAGATTTCAATTCTAACACAAGATGCTGAATAGATGGGCATTCGATCCGGATGGCAGAGTTAAGATTAGCAGTGTGAACAGAGTTAGTGTTGTGTGTTAAACTGCCAAGGTCAATTAATGGCTGCTGGGCAAGAAGTGCATGTCAACTACTTGCTTTGCAATTCAAAACTATCATGAAAATATTTCAGATTTCAATGTTTAAACAGACAAACCTGGCACCTGCCAAAGAACAGAGTGTGTTCCTTCAGCTCAAACATTGATCCCAACCCTGGCGGAAATCAGGGGGGCTGTAATGTGTGTGCTTCTCACAGCCCCTACACTCCCTGACTCAAAGATTACTCACGTACTGCAATATCTGATTTCTACTGCAGCACAAAATGGAATTTCAGAAGTCATAGCTGATTTAGAGAAACAACAAATCATCTCCACAACCCACTCCCCATATAACTCACCTGTCTGCCCAGTTTGGAAAACAGATGGGAGGTGGCATTTAATGGTTGATTATCTTCCCCACTAACACCTGCTATACAAAACACTGCAAACCTAACAGCTACTTTCCAAGCAGCTGCACACCCATCCATGGCGGTGCTAGATGTAAAAGAGGTTCTTTATGGTTCTCTTGAAGGAGGAGGATGAAGACAAGTTTGTTTTCACTTGGGAGGGAATGTAGTATACTTTTAACAGGCTCCCACAGTGGTATAATCATTCACCCATAATTGCTCATGCCACACTTGCTGAACTTTGTACAGACAGTCTCACACCCCACCCCACAC
>NW_009913289.1:59238-74047 GCF_000696875.1 Nestor notabilis
ATGTGACACTGTACCAATATACAGATAATATTCTGATTGGAGGAATTTCCCCAGGAAGGTTGGGGAAGTGGCAGCACGAGCATGGCAAGCACTAAATAAAGCAGAAATAAAGATTCCACACGGAAAATATCAGGGACCATGTAAAGAAGTAGAATTTTTAGGTATTTGGTGGAAAGCAGGTAGTGCCATCATTCCTCCCAATACCTTAAGAAAAATTGGAGACCTGCAAATTCCCCGATAAAGGAAGGAGTTACAACAATTAATGGGAATTTTAGGATACTAGAGAAAGCATGTACCTGGATTTTCTATAATTTCCCATCCATTATACTCACTCTTCCGGAAAGACAAACCCCGGGAGCGGAAATGAGAACATAAAAAGGTGGTCAAAACTCTAACTGAAGAATTAAAAACGTATCAGTCACTGGGACAAGTACACCCCTGAGACCCTATTATAGCTGAACAGGGTTTCAACCAACATGCTACTTACGGTAACCTGTTCCAAACTGCAATGATGGGCCCAAAAGACCTCTACTGTTTAGTTCAACCACAGTTAAAGAAATAACAATGACACTCTGGGAAAAGAGACTTTTATCATCAGTCTGAGCAGTTAAACAAGTTGAGAAAATACATCAGGGACAACCTGTGCAAACTAGAGGACCATTAACTCAAAGCAATCGTAAAGAGGATTGCTCCCCTAGAAGGCACTTCATAAAAACTCACTATAAGAAAATGGTATGCCTACCTAACAGGAGTTGCAGAAAACATGTCATTGACTGAAGGACACACCAAGGTCTCCAAACTGCAGATGTCCATGAACACAGACCCTTTTATGTCCACCCATACTGGAAGCACCACCCCTCACTGTGGGTATGCCAATAGAAAACACTTGTTTTCTGGATGCTTCAACAAAAAGGGTAAATGTAAACGGCAGTAAAATGCCATTGCATTAGACATTACCACCGGCAAACAAGTAATAGAAGGTGAAGGCAGTGCACAAATAGGAGCAGTTATTTTGGCAGCACAGAATGGAATAAAAATCACACAGGTAGACTCTCATGCTATATGACCTGATGTCACACAGTGGCAATGGGAAACCTAAAGGCTAAGTCTGGATCCAGCCACACCTTGACTCCCCTTTGAGAAGGAGTTAGGAACACATGGGTGTCTTTTCTGAACCTTGTAACTCAACAGGAGGGTCTTCCTGACAGTTTTGTCTGAGCCTGCCCTCTATGCAGTAAATAATGAAGTGTGAATCTTGTTAAACCACTGTCACATTTCCTATCAAACTTGGTTACTTCCCTCATTTATATCAATAAACATATTGCTACTTCTGTCTTATGAGTGAAGTACATCAATCCACCTGCAACAAGAAGCAGCAGATCTATTGCTACTCTCCCTGTGAACTAATACCAATCAGTTAAGTAGCAGGTTGGGCCACTAACTGAACTTCATAGTAGTATCATTGATGTCCATGGAAGGTTTACACTGACATGCATACCAGCATGTCAAAAAGAAATACATGCACACATCACAATCACATGGCTGCTGTCAATTTTTCAGGCTATACTGCTGCAACTTTAAATGTATTCACTGTAAGTTCTCACATGGGACCTGCAGTCTATTACAAGATGCTGCTTTATGCACACTACAGACACCTCAGTGTCATTTAGCAGCCTGCTGATAAAAACAAAATTGTACTAGTGACATGCAACAAGAATGTGTTATCTACATGATTTGTAAAAGGAAACCATAATATGTGTACACTTGTAGTGATAAACAGTATGAAAATTGCAAATACAAGGAGAGATACTGAACTAATTTAAGGGTTTGAATGTTTAATATGTTGCATGACACATGCGCATGTGTATGTGTGGTGTCAGAGAGACTGAGAGGAGCTGATTTATCCTGTCAAGCTTGCAAATATTTCCTTCCTTGGATATTTATAACAAGATGTCACTCTCTAGGGTCAGGTTACCAATGGCTTATTTAGCTAATATTTTAGGACTGCAGGGAAAACATTTGATGGAATAAATTCAGTCCAATGTCTGAGAGGTGCTGAATGAAGTGAATGAATGAACTGGAGACTGACTGAACGAAATAGGCAATCTGCCTTTAGTATAGGTTTCTTAAGAAATAGAAGGATTTGGACAGAACTAGAGCACACAGTGTACCCTTAGGAATTTACAATGTTATTTCTGCTGTACCACAAAAGACTTTCAAAATTCCTTTCCATTTTCATTTTCTCACTTCCATGTTTCGCATGTTTCTTTCATCTGCAGTCTCTTTTAAAGGAAAGGATAAGATTTTATAATGAAAGACCAGTAAACAGTCTGATAGAAGTCAGCTCGTAGCTTGCTGATAGAACTGAAGTATGTTTATGTAGCATTCACTAATCTTTCATCTGTTTCACGCAGAACACCTTAGTTATTCATAATCTCACTTACTCTTGCAACAATGTAAGATTTTGCACTATAATCCTTCCTACGTGTTTTGCAGCATTGTAAGAATGAGAAAATAGTCATTCTCCAATGGATATATACATATCCCTAATTATTCTATGATTCTATATCAGCCGTCTGATACAAAGGCCCTATACTTGCTGCAACTCTTAAGTAACATACTGAATCAAAGGGTACTGTTCCAAACAGAATTAGAGACAAGATCAGAATCTCAGAAGGGTAAATAAACACAGTACAGCATTTCCCACCAATCTTCCCATTTGTAAATCTATATACATGAGTCATCAAAGATGAAACTTCACTTTTTTTCATTTTTCACTTTTTTGTCCACTTTCTTGCTAAGTTTCCTTTCAGCACCAAAGCATCTCCAGATTTCTAAGGTCATCACTCATGAACTTATCAGCAATTTATGTATCTAGAAGATAATTTCTGTTTTTAATGAAATTACTTAGAAGAAGCCTCAAAAAGCATGAAATTTCAAAGAATGGTAGAATGGGCATGTAGAGAATGTGTCTGTAATGCTCTTCGGTATGCATTTCATACAGTTTAATATGAACATGACATTTTTTGAAGTATCTCTTTTATTATGATTTAACGTTCAAGAAACATACACAACCTGAACAAAAGCAATATAATAATGGCTGTACTTTGCCAGACCAAACATCCGTCCCAGAATTTTACCTCTGGCAGATGACCAAGGAGTATTAGAATAGGGAAACCCTATAGGTGATACGTCCCCATCACAGACTCCCAACTGTCAGCAAACTGAGGCTCAAGGGTTTTCTCAGCTAAATGTGATACCATTGTGTGTAAAACTCCAATATACTTTTGTCCCATGAGTTTATGAATCACTTTTGCATCTACACAGACATCTCCAATATTCTGTGGCAATGAGTTGCGTAAAACATGTGTTGTGTAAAAAAATACCTCCTTTTGTTTGCATCCTAACACCTGATTTATTTGATAATTCTTAAATTTTATAACATGAGAAACAGTGAAAAATTGTTCTCAGTTAATCTTCTCTGTGCCACCCATGATTTTACAGACCTTTTCACAGACTCTAGTCTGCTTAAAAGCTCATGTGGAAGGTGTTCCTTTGATCATTCTTGTTGCCCTTTTTTATGTATTTGCGAGTTCTTCATACTACTTCATGAAGGCAGGGGGCAGAACCGTGTGTATTATTCGAGATGTAGGAGCATTACAGGTATGAACAGCAAACAGTGATTTCTGTTCCTTGTTCTAAACTCAGTTCGTTGTTCTCTACTGTTTTCCTAGTAATTCCTCACATTCTCTCTCCTGCCTTCTGCCCATCTTTGCACTGATGTTTTTACACAACCAACTATATTATCTCCAGGTCCTGTTCCCTGGGAGGCAATAGCTTGTCATCTGCCACACTGTCATCTACTAACTTGGTGGTGTGAAATCCTTCTGCAGCTCTTTGCAATGAGCTCTCATTTTTGCTACACTGAATAATGCAGTACCATCAAAACATTTGCCATTCCCCTCCTTACCCGCCCTTCCAGTATAGTTCTGCAAATACTAAGCCTTAGAGACACCAGTAGAGGTTCCTTTAAAGCACTCACAATAACCTACTTTAATTTTTAAAACTGACCATTTATTTCTACCCTTTGTCTCCTGGCTTTTAACAAGCAGTTCTCTGAATATATCTTCACTCTAATCCCGACCAAGATTCTTGAAAGATAAGATGAGAGACTTGTTGAGACACTTGGAAATTCAGGTAAGTTACACCAGTTGCATTCATTAGTCCACATATTCAGTGATGCCTTAAGGACTTTAACAGATTGTTTTAAGGCATGAACTCCCTCTGCAGAAGGATTCTTTTAGAGTCATCTTTAATAGAGTGTATTTGTGTACAGTTCAGTGATCCTAACAGCTTGTCCCGGAGGTAAATCAGACTTCTGCATCTGTGGCTTCCTGGTTGCCCCCAAGTGCATTACAAAGGAGTAACTGCAAAAGTGCCCAAAAGTTTATATTTGTTTTGAAATTTTAAATTAATTTGACTTTCAAACTATGCAGCACAATTTTTTTTCAATTATAGCAACACATTGCCTCTCCAAAGCATGTTTGGTAATACGGACAAAAGTCCAGGAACCATATGCCTCAACTCTCCAGAACCCTTTCAAAAGATTTGGAATGTGTTATTCTGTGTTTCAATATCATTTACTGTTCTTTCCAAGTATACTGTATCTGTGAATATGCCAGCCTGTCTAGTGTGATTGCTAGAGATGAAATTTTACATACTTCTGAAGGTTTATCTTTTGTACTGTTTCCACTACCTCATCTAGAAATGAATTATATACCTTTTAAAAGTTATTATTTATTCGACAGCATATCACTACCAGCTTTTTATTCGTTATATCCAAAAATGCCTAAACCACGCAGCCCTGGCTGTCCTGTTCCACAGTGGCAACACTGGTCCATGAGATTCCAGACCAGAAGGTATCTTCTGAATCTCCAGAATTTCTGAAGATACTTGGAGGAATGTCAGTTTTACATCCTTTTAACAGGATGCTAAAAGCAATGAGCTGTTAACCATAAGCACATTTTTAGGACTATATGGAACCTGTCAGAATACTGAATTTAGAGTATCAGAATGTAAAATTTCTAAAGAGTTTAGAAATAGCCACTTTTATTTATTAATGCAGCAAACAGAAAAAAGTACTGTCTATTATAAACAAGGAAAAAAAGCCAAAACAAAACCAACAAACAGCTGCTACTGAACAATAAATGCTCTCAGCAGTGAACAAGATAATCTCCCACAACTGTAAACAGCTTCAAAAGGCCTTAGGTAAACACTGTGAGAAACCCAAGGGATGAAGGAAGCACAATTATATGTGAAACAAAACATCATAACAGGAATATTTTTAATCCAAATGTGACTACCACCTCTGTGGTTCCTCTCTAGCATGTGCAGTGCCAGTATGCAGGTCAAACATCCTCCCTGAGCTTTGCATTACTGTCTGCACTTTGACTCAACCCCTCCTATACAAATATTATTGCTGTCTCCTGTCTATGCCACACAGGGTTCTTGCAAAACAGTCAGCTGCTGGGCACTGAGGGCATCTGACTTGCAATGCACTAACTTCAGTATTTGCTCTATCATATATTAAAGTGAGTCACAAAAAGCCAACTACTATACTCTGCCTCCCTGACACTCAACTATGCAGCCTGCCAGGTTTATCTCCCACCTCTTTTCTGACGCTCCAGTAGCTCATGTCATACTCTAGCAGTACACAGATGACACTCGTTCTCCTTCAAAACACACTGTTAAGAAGCCAGAAGAGGCTTAAAGCGGAACTCCCTCTGGTCATAGAAAAAAGAGAAGAAAGGAATAAAATCGCAGAGTGCAACATGTATCCTGGCATTCACGAACGCAACCAGTGCATTCCACCAGTGCTCACCCAACAGCTGAGTTTGCACTCAATGGAAGCAATAAAAACACTAAGGGCTCCAACTACCCCAAATGCCTTTTCTTTCAGTACCTCTCATGGCTCCAGTACCTCTACTGTGTCACTATGGGTAATGCTAAGAGTCATATTTTGCACCTGCCTCCTCATATATATGGTGTCAAGGTACCTCATTGTTTCACTCAGGTTGCCAGCACAGGCTGTGGGAAGTTGTTCTGGAGCAATGTAGTTGATTATCAATGTGGCAATGGCCTTAGATACTGCCAATGTTAACCTTCAGTATAAGCTGTAAGAGGTAGATTCTGTGTATTTCCAAGGGCAGCACTGTACTCAAAAACATCTAAAGCAATAAACAGTAACAGGAACAATTAGGGTCTTTAGGGTCAATTGCCTCTATTGAGGGAGCAGTATAGAAAAGAAACAGTGAAACACTACCATTAGTAGCAACTGGTCTTTTTATTCAAAAATTCAGTGTAAAACAGTATTTATCAGGGTTTTGCCAAATACGCACAGGTAGGGAGAGAAAAAGCAGAGCATATTTTAAATGGTCTCATACACTGCTTATACAAGGAGCAATGTTAGCTAGTTGAGGGGTGGATGCGAATGACAGAATTCACTAGAGCAAGGATGCAGACCAAAAGACTTAGGGAAATGTGCAGCTAATTTGCATCAATTAAAGAAGCACTATGCAGAAGAACAGAAATCATTTTACCTTTATACACAACATTGGTAAGACCGATATAAAAATCCTGTGTACAGCTTCATACACATTTTTAAAGCATGTTGAAAAACTGTGCCAAAAAAAAAGGATTAGAGAAAAGACATACGGTGAGTTCTAAAACTTGCCTGTTTAACTGATTAAAATAGAACTGAGAGGTGACCTGGTCATACACTACGCATATCTTCATGACATAAAAAAAGAACTGGGGACACAAAGACTCTTCAATCTATTATGGAAAGGCATAAAATCGTAAGTCAGAGGTGGAAACTTTCACATCAGAAAAGCAGCACAACAGTCCTCAGAACAGCTTACCAAAGGAAGCAGCAGATTCACTATCCGTTGACACAGTTATTTCTTCAGATTGAGAAGATTTTAGAGCTGCAGATTCTCCTCCATGACACAGCAATGTGTATATCCTAGTGTGTGTTATCAACAGAGGGCAGGAGTCTCTGGGGCAGTATATTTGAGCCCTGTCAAACTCATTAATGTCCAAATGAGGTGATATTTAATGGCCCCCAACATACAGGCAGTGAGACTGGATAAAGGGTAGATCTTCACAGACAAAGCTCAGAGGACTGAGAAGTAAACTCATCCCTAAGAGTAGATTAAGGGAGGAGTTTCACCTGAATCACAGGCTGCAATACAGTGAGAACTGTGACTGGGCACTTGTACCGACACAAATACCAGGTACACATAAGGCAGGAAACTGGATATACACCATACTCTTCTAACATTTCATTAGTAAAAATATAGCCTGATTCTTAATTAATCCCTGTCTGTCTCCATTTATCTGGGAAAGACTTTTAACAGTATAAATCAAACTTGGATCCATCCTGCCTTTCTAACCATCTATTTGACTATGATGCACGAAAAAGGAAAGAACAGGTGCAAGAGAAGATATTTCTCTGTGTCTGGTGTTACGATATTCAGATGTACAGTACGTTGTCAACAATGACAAAGAATTACTACAGGGACCAAAACTGCTCTCTGGGCTTAAAGGATTATCAAATGATCAGAATAAAAGCATTTTTCAGGTTTCATTACATCTACATGAAATTACAGTTTAAGTAGTCACAAAACATTGGTGCAGAACAATACTTCTCCTGTTTGACATTAATTTATGCAATAAAGGAAAACAAGTCCTCTGTGGACTTCTGGGATTACACAAAATTACACTTATAAAATAGATGTTTTGCAGAATGAACTGCTAGGAAGACTTCCATTTAAAACATACACTCTACTGAATCCTTGAATTACTCTAGCTTTTGATCTTTATACCACAAGACAGAAGGGACTCAAACAAGTCTCCTCTCAGAGAGAGAAAGGGAAAAGAAGAATAATCCATTGTATGTTCGATTGCCTCAAACATACCTCAGAATTAACAAAGCATTTATGTAGAGAGCTTACTTTTACATTGAGACTCTGAGTCTCTGTGAGAAGAATCAATTATCCTGGGTAGTTTCCCTGATATCTAAGGATTCAAGCAGGCCAATTTGATTCTTTTCAAACCTACCCCAATAAACTTTCATTTCATTTGGGTGGTTTATTGTAGCAGTTTTCTCCGTGAAAGCAAAGAACAACTGAACTGATAAAATCAGCTGCCTTTAATTAAAAGTACTGAGGTTTAAGCTGGTAACAAATCTTACAAATCATAAATTTAACACACTCAGTGCAAACATTTGTTTAAGTCAGCACTGTAGGTTCCAATTAACATTTTTAAAAGCATACCTTGTGCAATATTCACAGAAGTAGAATAGCTATTGGTAGGATGACAAAAATTCAATATCTGTATTTACTGTTTGTAAGCCTACTGCAAATTCAGATGTTCTTCTACAGGATGTAGTTAGTGCTGCTGTAAAGGTGCAGATGCATAATTTTCAATGACACTGGAAAACAGCAAGTACAAAAATCAGGAATGGGATCAATCATAAGCAACCCAAAAAGGAAAAAAGTCCCACTCCCTAAGGACAGAAGTCGTTTTATCTTTGCCTTAAGCATGCACTCAATCTACCAATAAATCAAGGCTGATAACTGGCTCAGCTGTTACCCATATTGTCACCTCCCTGAATAAAACACAGACAGAACAGAGGAGTTGAGTCATGGTGCAGCTGCAACACACAGCATGAAGCTAATCCCAGCTGAACTGCACAATTGTGAACAGTTACGAGCACATACCAAATGAGGTGGGATTAATAAACGATTCCATCAAATAGATGGTGTAATTAAATAACAGCAGTTAATTGGTATGTCATTTATACAGATAAAAGCATTCAGACATGCCAATGTAAACTTTGCATTAACAAGCCACATATACAGCCATGTTGCATCCTGATGAAATATTAACCCAAGAACTCTGGAATCATGCAAAATAATGTAATGCTTCATTTGATTTTCACCATTTTTACTCAGGAAACAAAGGCTAGCTTTTGTTTCTGAATCACTCATCTTACATTACATCATAACCATAAGTATCTCAATATACTTATCTGTATACATTTAAAGACAGATCTTACAAAGCCTATCTATTTTCTCCATTAGCTGTGCATGTACCACATATCCAGCAAAGATTACCAATTCACCATAGATTGTCCTACTGATTTAAACAAGGTCACAGGAGGGCTAAGGCATTTCTTGAGGTAATCTATACAACAAAATCTGACTTTAAATCCAAGCTTGTGTGTTCAGAAGCTGCCTTTCCCAATAAGTCAGAGTCTGGAATCTTTCTCTGGTAAAATTTCCATGAGAGATACACTTCACAGATGAAATACTGCTAGTTATATGTGAAGGAACTGATCAGGTAACAGAAAACTATTTTTGTTTACTCAGTTTTCCAGACGTTCAGAGTAAAGACCAAACAAACTCACAAAATAGTATTTTATGCACTGCACTTAATTCTTGATGAGGAAAGCAACTTTTCTCATATATAGGAATATCCCATCTGTCATGTACCTACATACACTAAGATCCTAGTACAACATATGGATAACAACTTCCCTTATTTATTAATTAGACAAATGTGAGTAAAGGATAGAAGATTTCAACACCTGAAAATGTGCAGATGGCACTGTAAATATGTATATAGTTTATAATCCATGTATTCTTCCGTGTGAATTCAATAATTCCCTGTTCTGTATATTTTTGGCTTTTCATTCAAAAATTCATGAAAGATGGAAAAAGCGCATCTTTCAAATTATTTTTTACAATACTTTTGATGCATTCTAGAAATGACAAAAGACACACAAGGTAACTTTAAAGTTATTATTAATTCCAAATCACAACATATGTCTGGCAAGTAAATCAGGTCTCGTTAAAAGGCAGGTTACAAATGTTTAGCCACAGTGCCCTCTAGCTGCCTTAATTCTCATTTTATAATTTCAATCTAGTTTTCCATACACAGAAGCAAAAAATCCCTGGATGAACCACCAGCTTTATACCAGTAGAAAATAAATCCGTACCTCCTCTACAGAGAATACGGACAGCGCTACCTGTGCCCCACCTACTGGGTTTTCCTTATCATGATAACACACCCACCCCACCTCAAAACAGCCTTTCTCTAACATCTACAAGCTAAATATATTTTTCCTACTGAATTTCCCAGACCAAAAAGTAGTGGTAAAAAAGCCCCAGTCTGAAGAAAGTAAAACCTGATTCGACATTTGTATGAGGACTCAGAAAACCTCAACAGAAAGAACAGGTTTCTACCTTTCACTGTTTTTTGCTTTGTGTGCAATCTACACTGTTTTGAATCAGAAAGCACCGGTAAACAGCAGCAGACCTGGACTGACCTGAAAAGACTGCTAGCTAACATGTGAAGTCCAGGATCTCTTCTCAGGTAACCCAGTCAGTTGCAAACAGATAACAAGTTGTTTATCATGTATTTTCCTAATCCAACTGGTTTAGGGAAGTACTGGGTCACTTTTCAAAGTCAGTGTCTTTCAGGGACACTGTCTGACGGACACTTGTTTTTCTCTTCCTCCTCCCTTCTCCAGAGACCTAGATTTTTCAGGCTTAGGACATCTTAAACCACAGCCTCAAAAAACCTGCTAAAACCTGACGTACTTGCTGTGTTGGTTAAATACGCCTTCATAACTGTATTCTCTGTAGCAAGATGTACTTAGTTTCTTCGTTAACCTTTAATGGACAAGATAACTTTACATACAAAGGTTTTTTAACCACAGTCACTTTTGCTTCTCAAAAGCACCAGACAATTGGAGATCTTTGCAAAATAAAGATCTGTTTGAACTATTCTGCAGTGAAACATCTTCAGCAGCGTGCCCTTACTCCTGTAAGCCTGAAGTCTGACCAGTGCTTTGGAGAAGGCTAAGTCACTTTCATGCCTCTCTTCAAACATGCACTGTTCCTTCAAATTCACTCAGTCTCTTCACAAACAAATCCCGCAGTTTAGAAAACTCAAATCTCTACCTCCAAATAGGGCTCTGTTTAAAATCCCCTATCTCTTGGCATAAGTCAATAGATAAAGAGACATTCACAGCTGATACTACATTGTTCTTCACCAGCTTCACAGATACATATGTTCAATTAAAGTCAAGATTCCATTAACAGAGATGCTCACTTTATGATGATAGAAAGGGTAATGAAAATAAAGGTCAAAATTAAGAACTGAACAGAGAAATCAAAATGTTAGCAAATTTCATGAAAATATAAATTAGTATTAAATATAAAATAGTACTTACTAATATAACAATATAAAATATAATAAATAATGCAAATCATATTAATGTGGAACTATACTGATGTTAATCTAGCAAAGAAGGGTGACAGGCAATAACCTCTGATCTAGAGAGGAAGACTGTTACTATTAAATTTAACAGTAAAACCCTGAATAACCCTGATGACTAGAGAGTTTTGCCTGCAAGTGTCAAAAGGCAAGAAGAAGTATCGTGAATATGGGTCACTTGGCCAAAGTCTGAGTATGACTTTGTGTCTTTGTCTCAGGAAATTCTCTTTGGAAAGTGGCACATGTGTGGAACAAGCATCCTGCCAACCACCTAATCCATGCTTTATAAAGATATGCAGGACAGCTGCCAGCATGACTTATTTCCTCAATCTCCTTTTGATAAAAAGTGGTGGGATTTCCTGCTCACTGTGGAGAGCGAGGAGCTCTACTGAAGCACCATTTGCTTTTCCCTGGTCCTATGGTATTCTGAGACTTTGCAGCTCCTGCACAAGAAGGACGACATACTGGCAACGGTATATAAAAAATAATAAAAAAAAAAAGAAATTAAACAAAACAAACAAAGAAACCACAAACCACCAAAAAAACCAAAAAACCAAAAAACCAAAAAACCAAAAAAAACCAAAAAAACAAAAAAAACAAAACAAAAAAAAAAAAAACAAAAAAAACCCAAAAAAACAAAAAAAAAAAACCAAACCAAAACACCAACTTCTTTTGATTTATTATTTGATTCTGTAATATATATATATATTTGAATTTTACTTCCAAGACTTTTCCTTTTACTCGATTGTTAGGGTCATTTTAAGAGACAACTCTTGATTCCTTCACTTCAGTAGAAACTCTCCTGATTTATCAGGGTATTAGAGACACTCATGCAATTCTCACTTCAGTCTCAGACCTCTAGAATAGAATCTAGCTAGAAGGTAGCAACCGTAATATAAGCTGGTTCAAATTACATGGAGTCTGCTTTAAAATTAACAACCACTCTGGTGATCTCAAGCCTCCCACTGGGACTTAGGGATCTCCAACCAGTTCGTTAGACATTTCCAGGGCACCCTTAAGAGACATGAAGCCTCTTCGTTCCCAAACCACTGTGTTTTTCTTTGGAAGAGTAAACATTTACTGAGAGGAAAGGTGGAATTGGGAAATCCAGGTTAAGAATCACAGAGATTCTAGCAGCATTTTAAATTTTCTTTCCCAGCCTACTGTAATTTTCAGTGTATAAATCCTGAGCATAAGTTTGCGGTAAACAAAAAAATAGTAATTACTTGCAGCCATTTTCACTCTGTTCTCATTTTAAAATGAAAAGCAGCTCAAACCAGTAATACCAGATGGGCACATACAATCATATGCAATGTTCACTGCTACAGAATTCAAGCAATCTCCCTGACACTGTGTGACACTCTGCTTATTTACTGCCTGTGAACCACTTCATTTATGCAGCTGCAACATAAGGCAAAGCAAAACAGGGAGAACCTGGATCTTAATATCCCCTGTGTGGAAATATCCTGGGATACGGCCCATCTCCTGGACACAGGATGCTTCCAGCATTAGATTAGAAGACAAGGTTTTCCTCCTCAACCCTGCCAATATGAGAACTGAGCATTTACTCTCCATTTCTTGGAGAAGGCAGACAATTCTCACTTGCAAAAAAAAACGAAGCCCAAAACTTAAATACCTAAAAAGATGGGTGCTTCTGAGTCACGAGAACTGATCACAGGTGGATTGGTTGTGGTGATGTTACGCTCTAGCTTATTGAATTTTGGTTTCAACTTACCTGCAGGAATTTTTTGCTGCATTTTTTTCCATCCTAACTTACATTTGCTTTCTGGTATGCATATATTAAAACAATTTCAGCATGGAATGCTTCTAGTGGGTAAATTTTGTAAGAAAGCCATTTTAATTATCAAAAATATAACTCTGAAACAAAGACTAAGAGATAGATGCCATTGTGTGCTCTCAAGCGCTACATGTTACTACATATAACCAGAAGCTAAGAGGAGTATTTTCAGACCTGGAAACTTCCAGGCTTCTGTGACACATGTTTCTGAAGTCTATAATGTAAGATTTCTTCTGACCCTGAGCCAGTCTTGCAAGCCGCACTAAGCCCAAGAAGAACAGTACATGCAGGTCACTAATAGCTGGTGACACAGAACCAAAAATACAGGTTTCTGCCATGTGGCTCAGAAGTGGACCTGCTGTACAGAGAGGCATCAGGGATTTTGCTCTGTGCTGGCCTTCACTCCTCTAAGACAAGAACAAAAGCCCTGTGCAAGTTCTCCCACTGTGCTTTATACAGAGCAGGGTGTCATGCTCAGACAGCTAAGTGCTAAAGTAATATTCCCTTTCTTAGCCTCACAAGCATTTTAAGGCCAGAAAAAGATTCTTTTGATCCTATTACCATTTTTTCCTCACTGAAGAACTAATTGCAGGTGTCAAATGCTGCAGTTACCTAGTATCACTTTATGTTCCCAGTTACCATTATGTGTTAGATAGCCTCAAGGTATTACAATGGGTCACCTGAAAGAAGCAGAACCTATTGTGCATCTTTACTTTTCAGAGCATGTGTCACTGAAAGCCATTTTATCACAACTCTTTTTACAGGTTGCTTCCATTTAGATAGGTTCTAACCGTGTCATTTTCAATGTTTCATTATAACTTTTACAACCAGCAGTGCTCTCCACTACAGTCATGCTGATTCTTTTATAGTAAAAATGTCTCTAAAAATAAATCCCCATCCTCCACTTTGTTATGTGAGCATTGGTAAGTGGCAAAATATTTCTAACCTATCTGCACAGCACTCGAGAATTTTCTGTAAGAAGTCTTTGTATTGAAAACTTTTGTGTCGGAAAATACATGTATCCTAAGTTATATCAGTCTTTTTGAATGAATATATTAATACCACTTCAGCATGCAATTTCGGAATTTTGTGCTCAACTTTTTCTGAGCTCATTCATTCCTCAGCCGGTGAATTGCATTGAAAGTTTCACTTACTTTTTTAAAAAAAAAGAATGATAGAGAGAGATTAAAAATATCATCTTGCAATAATGGACTCTCAGTAATGCCATCAGGCAAAAGTATGCATCTTCAGAGTAAAAATGGGCCTATTCATCTTTTCAGAAATAGCCATGTATCAGTGATACATGAAACTTACTCTGTCTCTACATATATATAAAGGTACTGATACACAAACACAATCAAGACACTCTAAAATATACTGTCTATTCATCCTTTCACAGAATATCCCTACAGAATGGATAAGGTAAATATTTCAGTGGATATAACTGCAATGTGTCTGAATGACATTGAAAATTTCATGTTAATTATAATGCTTTAGCACTGATTTTAACTGAACAATCATAACACGAAGCTGTGGGTACATTCATTACAAACATGATGGAGAGACATCAATTTGATGGAAGGACCACTCAGTGGATAAAGAATTGGCTGGATGGTCGCGCACTATGAGTTGCAGTAAACGGCTCAATGTCCAGTTAGAGACCAG
>NW_009913290.1:0-1162 GCF_000696875.1 Nestor notabilis
TTGCTTTGGTCACTGCAGCAGATGGGCAGGGTTAGGTTTAGGGTTAGGGTTAGAGGTTAGGGATAGTGATTGGGTCAGGGGTTAGGGTTAGGATTAGGCTTAGGGTTGGGGGTTAGTGTTACGGTGTAGGGTTACGGTTAGGGGTTGGGGTTAGGGTTAGGCCTAATCGTAATGTTTTAGGATTAGGGTTCCGGGTTAGGGTTAGCGTTAAGTTTAGGGTTAGGTTTTCAGGGTTAGTGTTCGGCTTCACCTCATTCCCAGGTATCTCCATCACTGCTAACTTTCCCCATCCGCCCCGCAATAGCCTTGGGCCCCTGAAAGCATCCTATAAACCATACGGTAGGCAGGATCCAACGGTGTTCCTGCCATCTCCAGCCTTCCTCAGGTCAGTAGGGGGCCATTTGTGTCCACCTGTGGGACACCCCAGTGCACTGCTTGCTTTGGTCACTGCAGCAGATGGGTATGGCCCAAGGCAGTGTTAGTGTTAGGGGTTGGGGTATGGGGTAAGGGGGTTAGGATGAGTTTTAGTTGTTAAGGCTAGGATTAGGGTTAGGCTTAGGGATTAGTGTTAGGGTGTAGGGTTATGGTTAGGGGTTAGGGTTAGGGTCAATAGTTAGGTTTTAGGGTTAGGGTTTTTGGTTAGGGTTAGTCTTAAGTTTAGGGTTTGCTTAGGGTTTAGGTTTAGGGTTAGGGTTCACCTCATTCTCAGATATCTCCATCAGTGGGCGCTAGTGAGTGACTTCTTCTGGGAACCCGGGATGTTTGGAGGGATGGCGACTGCTGGGGTTCGTGGAGCTTGGGGTAACCCTAACCCTAACCCTTACCCGAACTGTATAAGTAATACTAACACCAAAAAAACCCTGAATCCTAAACTCTAACCCTAAACCGATGCCTAATCCCGAACCCAACCTGAACCCTAACCCCTAACTCTAACCCTATCGCTAAACACTGACATTAACCACATCTCTAAGCACTAACCCTAACCACAAACGCTAACCCTAAACCAAAGAATAACAACTAACCCGAACCTTAACCCTAACTGTAAACCTAACGCTAACACTAAGTCTAACCCCAAACCCTAACTTAAGCCTAACCCAAACCTAACCCTACCCCTAAGTATAACTGAACAATTAATCCCTCACCCTAACCCTAACCCTCTCAC
>NW_009913291.1:0-405 GCF_000696875.1 Nestor notabilis
AACCCAAACTATTCTATGATTCTATGATTAATGTACCCTCTTTGGATCCCACAAGCTGAGGTAGGAAGATGGATGTGCTGAGATTACAATAGCAAAAGTCAGTGTCAAGGTTGTAAATGTAAATTTGCTTGTATTTATATTTTAAGGCTTTGACTAAGGAAATGCAAAATTCAGCACAGGATTTGATAATACCCATATCTTAGATGGTGAACTGTCTTGGCCTGACAACTGGTAGTGACAGAATGGGAATTACTAGATTTGTGTTTTGACACTTCTTCCACTAGATTCCACACATTTTCCACTAGAATGTTTTTCATATAAAGTTATTTGTAAGCCTGAAGGAGTCAGATTCTTAAAAGTTTAACCTTGTATAAAGGGCAGAAATGGGGGGGGGGGGGGGGGAAC
>NW_009913291.1:436-22856 GCF_000696875.1 Nestor notabilis
ATAAAGAAGGAAAGACTGGATTTTCTTTCTTCTGTTTTAAATCTGCATTAAAGAAGCCTTTTATTGGATTACTAAAACCTGTTTTCATACACAAAGTATGATTTGTGATTTGTTCCAACTCAGGTTGATAATTTTGTTGCTTTTTCTCTTTTTTAAGAGGGAAATCAAAATAACCTATTGAGTAAAACATGGTTTGTAAAGAATGGAGAGTAAATGCCATGCATAACATTTTTCCTCAGCCACCCACTGCAAAGATTTAAATACATGTGTTTTAATTGCCAACCTACTTACCAAATAGAAGACGACAATGTAAGAGATAAGGTTTACAATTTTAGAAGATGCACAGAGTCAATTAAAACTTCCAGTTAGTATAATTGCTTGATTAGTTTCTGTAAGGACCATTTCCACTGCCATTTGGCTTGAATTTCAGGTGTAGCCTGTGTCTGAGCATTTACCTTTTGTTCTTTTCTGTATTTTCATTCTCTTAATCTATAATTAAAGTTTTTCCCATATGAAAGTACTGTGCGTATATGGAAAACCTACCCAACAGAACAAAAGATATATTTCTATTGGAATATTTTCTTGCTAGTGATGATTTGAAGGTTATTCTGTCCTGCTGCGAAGTGAAGAACCTCAGACTTTTAAGAGGTGAAAATTTACTTAGAAATTATTCTAATAACTTTTTGGCAACAATCAGCTTTATCAATAGCTACCCTTAAGGATAAATGGTCTCATGGCATATTAGCATAACTCTATATTGATAACATGGCCTGGACCAGCAAACAACCTAGTTTTAAAACTGGAAGAAAGATATTAATGTGGATCTTTGCAGAAAAATTTTACTCCTTTTCAATCCTGCACTGCCATGTGGGTACATAAGACAATCCAGAACCTAGTCAGAGCTCTCTACATTATATGCCCTTGCCCACTGTAGGTAGTATAACTTTGCTTTTAAGTTACTAATTCTTGGCTTTTACATCACTTTGGTCTCTTCCCAGTCTTCACAAACAGTGTTGTTGAGGATTACTATCTCGACAATTTGGTTTGGATCCTCCTCTGCGTGAGAGCAGATATCTGAACCCAACAGTCCTTACAATTTTCTGGGGGGTTAGCACTAGAGGAGGTGTGAGATAGATACATTTTTTTTTTACATTGCAACATATCTGAAGCAAGTATTAGAGAGCTCACCAGGAGCTTAAATTTTTACCTGTAGGAGAAGACTCTACAGTTTATCTGATCCCACTGTATCATTTGTAACAAACAGCTAATTATAACCAGCAGAAATAAACTGGCAAAAATTATCCAGCAATCCAAATGACAACTATGTACTTATGAGTCAAGTACATGAGACATTTAATCAGCATATACTAAGCAACATATAATCCTGATAGCATCATTTTTAACATGCACTTCCCATCTATGCTTTATGTGATGCAATCCCATGTCTAGATGGAAGAAGGAGGATTAATTACATCTTGCACATGCCTGTTTCTCTCCACCAGGTCTAAAAGAGGCTAATGGTATATTGTGCAAAGGAGTAATCAGGTCAAACTCTGCCAGACTCTTGACTTCATACTCAAACTGTATACTAAGTGATCATCTCTTGTGTGTACCCAGTATCTAACACACCAAACTCACAATACAAAATCTAGGCATTAGCAATAAATTTAAATTGATATACTGAAAAGAAAATCTATTTATTCATATGAAGGGTTTATTTTCTCAGTTTAGAAATCTTCTAAATCTTCTTTAATTATTCATTAGAACTAGTCAGGAAAGCAACACAATAACTAGTAATACATACTGGATGCTAAGAAGTTTATACAACAAGCACTCCACCAGCAGAGCTAATTGTAATTCTTGTTGCTTAGCGCTGAGATTTTTTTACCCTTTTATCTATGAAGGCAATTATGTGAAGAATTAGTTAATCCCCCAGACATCAGCTTTACCTGCATTATTTTAAGTACTGTAGCTACTGCATAACACATACAGCCTGCACAGAGATGGAAAACACTAGGCAGACAGGTAAACATATGCATATGAGCAAATACTATTTTGGGACAGCTCCTAAAGCAAGCTGTACACTTCCTAAAATAGAGACAGACAAAACTCTTTTCTGAAATCTATGCAATCTGTCAGTGAAAAATGAATTGAACTTGCAAGATATCACTTATATGGTATTAGCAGCACATCACAGCCAAGTGATAACTGAAGTTATCTGCACAGCTGAAGGAAAAGGTGTCCTGTTGTAAAATTTGTCCCATAGCTTTTAACTGGTGAAACTCGAAAACATTCAGCCCATTAAGTCTCAGGGAATGAGAGCATTCAGCTGAAAAGGGGTATGTATTATCTGAGAAGAGACGTGCTAATGTCAGAGTGCCCTCTTCCACCTAGGATGTCTCTGGTGTGGATTCTCTGGAATAGGAAGCAGCAGGTAGTAAGAATAGGAGATTCAGTTATTAGGTGCATTTGTGGCATGTGAGAGGACCACATACTAGCTTACCTGCTGATGGAAAAGGTGGAATCAGACCTCTCAGGATAACTCCTATAGACATGCAGTGTTAAGAGCCACTGTTTGAAGTCTGTGTGGCATCAATAACAGATGTTGGCATCTGTTATGCAGGCATGCAATGTAGGAGTCAGTGTCTGAGATCTGTGTTGGCATCAATAGCAGAAAAGTAGACAAGGGCAGTTCTGGGACCTATATTTAAGCTGCCACAGCCTCTGTGCTAGCATTTCCCACAATGCTGTCAAACATGAAGCCTGAAAGGCAGACAGAGATCCAGAGTCTCAATGTAGTGATGAGACAGTGGTACAGTAAAGAAAGACATAAATTGCTTATGAATTCGGAAACATTCGGGGATTTGAAGAACCTGTACTGGAAGGAAGTTTTGTTCAATCCAAATGGACCCTTGCAAGGTCATAGAAATATATTTTAACTGGGAATGGGGGAAAGCCAAAAGGCACACAAGGTGTCCCACAGGAAAGAGGCCACAGGAAAGTGTGCTTAAGCTACTTTTGTTCAACTAAACAAGCTTACTGATCAAGAGAAATTTATAGGAAATGAAAAATTTACATCTGCAGATGCTTGTGATCTCCTTCTGGTAACTGAAAGTCACACTGAGAGTTAGGAACAAAAAAAAGACCTCATAAAACTGAGTGACTTGTGAAAAAAGTGGCATAACTGCTTTTATGTGGTTAGAAGAAATGCATCTACAGAGCAAGAATGTAAACCATGTATACATGATGCCAAACTTTGAACTGAAGCTTTCTAAAACAGTGTGCATTGCAGCCAAAGAAGCCAATGAAATGCAATGTATTATCAAGAAGAGTATTAACAACTAGGCAGAGATGTCATCTTTCCAATGCTTAAAAAAGCAGAATTTTATTTCATCTTCCAGTTTTGAAACAGTTATTTAAAAGTTTAGGAACTTCTTTTGAAGTAAAGTGTTAAGTAAAGCAACCAGGATCCTTCCATATGTTTTATCTGGCTTGACTGTTGCCTGTGTGAATAGATAAAGATGGGGATAAAAGCAGCTCAAAATGTGCAGATAAGAGTAAAAAGGCATCCTGGTTTCCCTAATGAAAGCATCATGCCTAGTTTAGAAGTTGTTCTTTGTCTTTTCTTAGTTTCTGCTGCCAGATTCCTCAAGGCACAACAATGTAAGAAGAAGTTCATCAACCTGTAGGACCAGCCTGCTTAAAAGATTCTCCCAAGATCCTTAGTTTAAGAATGTTTCTTAAATAATACAAGAGATGGACAAAGAACTGTGGAAATGATCAAGCAAACCTTTTGTGCCTCACTGGGAACTGAGGCTGTATTCCAGAAGCGCTGAAAGCTATCAGTTCAGTTTGCTGAAACAAAACATTACAGAATGGTTTTTCTAAATAATAAATGAACGGATAGAACTATAATGTGAGTTTTAAGCCTCATCTTAGAATTCCCTAGGTTAGATTCCAGTTCACACTTAAAGAGACTAGTCAGTGTCACAGTTTGCCTGGCACTGACACCGAGTCTGATGTTGACAGTTTAAAATATAATATACTGTAGAGAGCAATTCTCTGTTGGCAGGTGTTTGAAAGCCAAATACAAAATGACTTCCAACTCAAATTATAAGATGTAAGCATTGTTTCTAGAACTTATCCCTTTTATATATATGTCTCTAAAGAGTAGCAGGGGAAAATACCCATCCCAAAATATGCGCTCAAGGTCCCTGGCTGGGTTATGAGCTGTAAAGTGTCTGAAAGCTAAGCACTGGCTTAAAAAGCAGTATTTGTAACATTGAGTAAGGTACCTAAAGTGAAATGCAGTTTAAATTCAAAGTCTTGAATTTTTGCCTATCATTTCAAAGTAGATATATGTAACATGTTCAGAAAAACCCCTGCAGTGATGAAGAGAGATATCCGAGCCAGGTTCTAACACATAGCTTGCACCCAAGTAATAACGCGGGTGTTATTTGGTGCTCAGCCTCTACTAAGCTGTCCTGGACTTCAGAAATGTTTTGTAAACTGAACTAAAACCTGTGCTGCTGTAACTAAGCTCATAAATTTAACCTACCCACATAGGATTGAGCTCAGGTGTTTCACTCCTCCACAGCTTTCAGTTCTGTGGGTTCTGCCTCAGGTTTGCATTTTGTTGCTCGAAGTGGTTACCAGCATCAGCTGTTCTATCCAGCCAGAAGCTGAAGAGAAGCCTGTCCTTCCTAGAAAAAGCATGCTATAAACTACAACTTACTGAAAAATATATACTTCAAGAAGTGAATACCATCAAGCATGTCATTCCATGTAACACAGTGAGCCAATGTAGTTATTCAATGACACATTGAACCCTTCTATGAGCTGCTTTATGCCACTAATTTAGCAGAAACTAAATCCAGAAGAAAAATAGCTGGATTGTTCTCTCATATTCTAGTGACTTAATGGAAAGAACCAACAAGCACTGAAGTTACAGAAAGACATGAGATAAGGTTGGGAGGTCAGCAATGAGTCATAGAGAAGCAAAAACTAAGGAAGATCAAGGGAATGGGAGGCATCCCTTCTTCTGGTGGAAGTGCTACCTATCAGAAAGAGAGAGCTACCTATGAAACTATCTCAGGAATGTCCACCTGTTAAAACAGAAAAGCAGTTTGGCAGTGTGTATCAGCACTGCTACAGCACCACAGATGTTTGCTCAGTGTCATCTGCAGATATCGTGTCAGACAATTAGCACTCACAACTCTGCATGAAACAAGTATCACTATATTAAAGGGCTGGAACTACATCTCGACACAGTGGGTAACATCAGAGGAATCTAAGTTGCTGCAATTTCCCTTCCTCCAGGCCCCGATAAAACAGAAGTTATACCAACTTGTGCTCCCTTAGGCTACTCATGAAATAAAGATCTCTCTGTATGAGCCTCTATCAATCTGCCAACACTATTTTCAACGTATAGCACTGTTACTTCTCAGATGCTCTATTAGACTGAAATTTTTCTAGGTTGCATGAAGACTGATTGATAAGGTTTGTTAAACCAGGATGATCCTCTAAACCACAAACAAAATCTTAAACCAAACACAGAATCCTAAAACAAAGGCCTTGTACCCCATTAGGAGGAACCACTTGCCAAAAGAGGGGTGTACTGGTTTTAGCTGGGATAAACTAAATCTTCTTCATCTGTAGCTCCTACTTTGCCTATAAAATAACTTAATAAGTATCTTTGCTACTTTTAGGGTCCTGGTGAAAAGTTATTTCTGTTTTTCATCACTCAACCTCGCCTGCTCAAATCAATGAATCTGACAGGGACCTATTTTGCCTCTAACAGATTTTGGCAGGGACTCCGACAACAGTGCTCATAAGAAGTAAGACCCATTGCAGAGAGCTTCTAAAAAGCTCTCTTTCTTGTGTTACTGGAAAAAGGACAACGTTCTGTTCTTGTTTACTATAGTTTATGTCAATAAATATATTCCTGTAGCACATCTGCCTTGGGAGAATTGAACTACACCAGAAGTCAGGCTGCTCAAGTACCTGGAGTTTGGCAGTTAAACACTTGTAGCTGATGTGGAGGTAAACCAGCTGAACTGAATTCTCACATTACAGGCAGAGGTGACTAAGAAAGTGTATCAAAAATGTCTGCAAGGTGTGATAGGTGTGTACATTGCAGCCTGCTATGTGCCAGGGACATTCCCTAGTTGGGCTCAGTTAGTGGAGAGAAACTATTTAGTCCACTTACCATCTGGTCCATAAAGGAGGTGGGCAGGAGAATCTCTTTTACAGGGATTATTACAGTTCCCACACCACTTCAAAGTACAAATACTCCGACAGATTGTGTCATCTAACGTGTGACTTTACTGTCAAAGCCTACAGGTTACATCAAATTAACTCTACACCTTTCACATATGAGCTAAATTGCAGTGAAGAGAGTTTCAATCAGATCTTACGGATCTCCATAGGAGAGTTTGAGTTCTGGTGGTTCTTGGGTATTTTTGCTGTCCTTACTCATGTTAGGCTGAAATTGTTTCTCAGTCTTTTCTTGCCTCCTCGCCAGTCCATAAATCAGCCTTTATTATGCTCCTGTTAGGCAAAAATATTTGTTTTGCTTTTCCAGGAACTTCAGTATATCTGCCAGAGACAGTCTATGTCCTCTATCCGTGGTAGGATTCAAATAATGCTTAAACTCATTCATGCTGCTGGTAAATCAGGTTCAAACATATTGTGTTACAAGGCCAGCCACTCTTTAATTTCTTTCTTGTAACTGTATCTGACCAAATTTCTTGAGAAGACCATGAATCCTATCTGAATGGCAATGCTTCCCACCAATTTTGTACAGGTATTTCTATTGTAGGAAGCTCTATCAATACCAATATCCTAGAATCTCTACCTATATCTAGACTGAAGAGATTAAGAGACACTAAGGCCTGTGTATCAGACTCAACACTCATGCTGAGCCACATCACTGATGCCCTCAAGAAAACAAGGAAAATCCACTAAGGAAAAATATTAGTAACCAGTTAAGAAAACTAAATTTGTTGTGCACTTGATTTTACTATGGCTTTCTTGTTTTGACTGATTTGCTTTTACAATATCTGTATTCAGTGACTGAGGGGTTTTATGCTCAGGTTTTTGATTGATTTGGGAATGAGCAGAGATGACATGTAAAACATTAGCTCATAAACAGTTACAAGCAAAACAGGTGCAGTAGTAATAATAATAAAACCACAAATCACTAAAATGTTGTTTTTTTAAAAAAAACAAAGCAATGAATTGTTATTGAATACACTGTTTCTCCGAGATAAATTTTTAGCCCTTTAATGCTTCTATTTTCTCTAAGATTTTGACAAATTATGATTATTTCCTGCTATCTCCCATAGCATAGAAAGGAAGAACAGACATTGTTAATAGATGAATTCTTAAAACACAGCCTGTGGGAAGACAAAAAGAACAATGGAAAACACCAAGACTCTTTAAATCTAAAAACTTTCATTTCAAGTTCCCATGTAAGGCTTTCTCTACACTGATGACATTTAAACCTATTTGAAGCTGAAACAACATTTACATTTTTATTTTAAATTTAGGTAATAAAAGAAGACCAAAGTATCTGTTTATCATCTGCTTTTCACAGTGCCTCAAGTTAAGGCCTATACTGAAAGTGATATTTGATCTATAAAAGAACTTTTTGGTTTGCTTTAAACCCCCGCATTGACATAGTATTAAAGTTGTAAAGTTAAGCGATAAATCTTACAGCAGCCATGGTATTTTATCCCTATGTTATTCCATAGGTATTACCTGCTGAATGCTTAAAAGCAAAAGATTTACGGTTTACTAAAATAATGTACCTTTCTTTGAAGACGAGTTAAACACAAAGTCTTGCTGGCAAACAAGACACAAAGTTGCCTTGGCACCTTGAGTGAGTGGAGTGAGAAATAGGCCCATTCTAAAATGTTATTTAGCCCGGATAAGATGCATTGCCTTCTAGAATTGTTTACCTGTTTCTATTCCACTGACAGGATACCGAGACATTCCTTTAGATGAGACACCTAAATTTAAGATAGCTGAATTTTAAGATAGCTGCTTTTACACTAAATCCTTGAGGGGAAAACAGGCATCTCTTAGTTCTTCCTTCTTTGAATATGAAGGGAGAAGGGTTGGAAATTTTTCTGACCAAGCTAGGAAATGAAAGAATTTTATCAGACAATTTCTAACATGAATTTCCTGTCACTTCAGAGCTGCAAATTCAGGGGAAAACAAATGGCAACAAAATGCATATTGGAAGCAACAATCAGCTGTTCTATTGCTAATGAAGGTAATTGCATGTTCATTCTCTTCAAGGATAAGAGGCTGGAATGGGCATGTGAAAATTAATCAAATCATTTATAGCCTTCTTACAATACATACCAAAATTTAAGAATCAGTCAAAAACATGTTCTAGATCTCAGAAAGCAAAGAATCCTTAACCATATGGAACGTTGTATTACTTATAAAAATGAAATCTATTCATTAATAATTTCTTGTCTTGCCATAAAGTGAAAGAAAAACAACCAAAAACTGGGGTACTGAGTTATCCTCAGTTATTCAGAGAATTCTTTTCACCTTTCTTACCTGTTTCAGCTGGAAAATTATGAGATAAATTCTAAGAAACAAGTAAATAACTTCGTAGAAACTTTTTATAATCTATGCACTGGTCTGCATTTAACTAATGGTGTGGATTTTGCCTGTAGTAGCTGAAGTGTATGATGATTCAAGCCGTATAACGTGATTTCTCTACTTTTGTGAGTCACTTATAACTGGCCTGGAATATATTATATTCATAGAATATCATTACAGCTGTACCAATCAAAAGCCAAGAGTATTAAGCACACAATTCAACAGGAAAGCTTGAGCTGTATATCAAGGGCCAGATCCAAAGGATCTTGTCCATATGCTGTGAAGACTACATCATCTCAATACTCATCCATAGGAAACTTATCTGGGCACCAGTAAATAGCTATTTTACCTGCCTCACTTTAGAAAGTTGGTCCAGTGTATATTTTTTGGTGGTATCTTGTTTTATTGTTAGGATCAGGTTTTGAAGGTTGTGGAGACTGTCCTTCTATGAAGAATCTAAACAATCATTTATTTAGATATTCAGACTAGACATGAAGTCTCCCATCCTCACTGCCTCAAGTGCCCTTTTGTTTGTACACAGGGAGAAGCAATCTACTTGGTTCAGACTTTTTGTGCTCTCAATGTGATGCAGAGAATACAAAAACGTGAATGATGTCCTATTCATTACACGTGTAGCTGCCCCATTACTCTACAGGATAATGTGGTTCAGTTTCAGTTCATAAAAATTCACTCCTTTGCCATAAAGAACTGGATGTATTATAGCTCATATGAAAGGGGATTTTGAAGTGAGCATCTGATTTATTCACCATAAAATACTAAATAACACGATGACCTCTAACTGATCTATGGTGCACCAATCATTCCTGAAGAATTTCAATTTTCCTTCAATCTATACAAACCATGGTCAGGTACACGTTACAAGAAGACTAATGCAAACTGTCCCGTTGTGCAAATAATGTATGCAAGATGCCAACGGCATATGTTGTTTACTTTGAGAATTCCATGATTTTACTTAGCATAATCCCATTTAGTTGAAGAAAAGAAACTTGAGTTTTCTCTGACAGTTTAAGATAGTTGACTGCAAAGAAAAAAATTAGTTAGAACTGGTTTGCAAGGGAAAAAAAAAGGAGAAAATATGGATTAAAGGTTAGAGTAAAATAATTTTCTCCTACTTTTATGCTTAAAGCAATTCTTCTCTTCAATATGAATGCAACAAAGTCCTTGTATATTCAGCCGATAAATACAGATTTCTGAAGTCTGGTCCTTATAATGGCCCACAGAGCAGAATGATTGAAATCATTGTTATTGAAATTACTAATTTTCAGTCGTGATTTAAACAAACAGTTATGATACAGGAGAAACTGAGGATGGTTGTATCTACAGGAGAAACTGAGGATGGTTGTACTGGGTCAAAACAGATGTCCTCACATCCACTGAGAAATAGCAGATGTCTAGGGACAGAGTATAAAACAGGAGACAGAGGTATCACCTTGTGTACCTCCCAGAGTTTGCTTTTAAGCTAACATTTTAATAATGAGATTTAATTTTGTTTTGCATTTTGTACTGTTTAACTGCCATTCTAAAGAGAGATTATCAATCATCAGTAGCTTTAATTTGGGGCACATTTTTGTGCCCTAAGTTGTGGGAGTTGAAACTTTGGAACTAGATGATCTTAAGGTCCCTTCCAACCCTACCTATTCCATGATTCTATATGCATAGATTCGTATAGGGGTGTGAACATTGCCATTTTTGACCCATCCTATCTTCTGGGTCTGCATGGCTTCTTGTATCTCTCCACCATGACATACAAGGTTCAGGGACATCACCTTCTTACACAGATTTATTTTGCTTTTAGTTTCCTTTTTGTACAGAGCCAGATCTCTGAAGGTCAGAAAATAAGCTGCCTGATTAACACAATGCATCGAAAAAAGCAAACTGCCTCAGGTTTCTACCTCAGAGCTTGTGGGGCATTTTACAACAAAGAGGGTACCTCTACAAGTGGCTGCACTGCAATTTATGTGTTTATTAAAGGATGTTTTTTCCATGGCAGACACCTGGAGACTTTTAGAATTGTGTATGCTCCGGAAATTCAAAGAGAAATTGAAACCCTCATCTCCAGACACCCAGTGCAGGCACACACTTTAGGTTCTTGCTGCAACAGCAAATAGGTAATTCTCACTTTGCATTCAGTGTGGCTACCAGTGTCACTGCAAGATGACTGAATCTAAAGTATATGACAAAGTTTATCAAATCAGCATAGCAGTACCTGACTTTTTCATATATCCTTTTTTGTTGTTGCCATCTGCCTTTTTCATATAATTTTTCCCCTACACTGCACCCTGCTGCAATTAAAGGCTGTGGCTTCTTGCCATCAATTTCAGTGAGAGCAGAACCACAATCTGAGTTACTGCACAAACCACGTAACAAAGACCAGGATCTTGTCTCCCTACTTTCAGCTTTGTGTAACCATTTCCTAGGTTGTTAGACCACAAAGCCTCTCTTTATATTGTTATCCATGTTTAAATTGCACAGCAAGATGTTCAGATGAGGGGTTATCAGTTAATTATTATTTTTCTGTACATCTTTGGGATGCCTCAACGTGCTACAGAAATGGAACCAGGACTAATGTAAACCTGCCAAGGCTTTTCTTAAAAGAAGGCTGGTACCAGTCAGGTAGCTATTGTTGCTTGGGACAGAAGGCTACTTAAAAGACAGTGAAGCTCTAAGAAACTTCTAAATGATGGGTCTTTCAAAAGAAAAGAAAAGGCACATTTCAAAAGCTTTAGAATCTGAGAATTATGCAATGATTAGAGACAGGATTGTACTGTTCTGAAGAGCTAGCTCAGTTATAAAGAGCTAGTTTTCCCCAAGGATGTTAATATAAGGTTGTCCATGGCGGTGAGGAGGGGTGGTGGCAGGGGGGAAAGAAGAGTTTTGGTAGAAAATTTGCTGACTGGGGAAGAAAAAAAGAACATTTTCTTCTTAATATAACTGAATAGTGATCTTTGCATTGTTCAGCTCATACATACCAAAACCTAGGAAAAGTACAGTTGTGTCTTTTGCTCTATTGCATGCTGATCTGGGCACTATATAGTGTACCCAAACAGCATTACGCTGTTGCAGGTTACTGAGTTGAACCCGTTTTCCTGGCTGTCAGCCACAGCTTGGAGTAAGACATTTCCGTGACGTGAACTACTGATGTGAAGGCAGAACAAAATATAAGCAACATAAGGCAACTTATAGCATTTTAACCACGAAGAAGAATTGCCCCCTAATGAGGAAATATCAGCTATAAAGCGAACAGGAAAAAAGAGTAAAGAAAAAAAAGGCAACACAGAGAAGAATGTGGTAGGGCTGGGGAGCAAGGCTGCTCTTTTGCAGGGCCCTTCCATTGTGCATCTCCTGTCAGCAGAAAGCCACAGTTAACAATGGGGCCCAGTTGTCAGATTGATTGTGCTTTTTTGCTTTGAAGCATACGACTGATTGCCGGTCTTGCCTTCATCATATAAGTGCTCTCTGTATTCACATCCCTCACATTAGCTGCAGCTGCAAGTCATCTTTGCTGCTGGAGTCTTATTTTTCCATTGCCAGTTCACGGATGTGTTATAATTAAGTGCACTTGAAGTACCTACCGTGTGCACAACTTCACAAAAGTTCTTGTTGTTGTTTCCTGGATTCTTTTAAAATTCCTATATCCTAAGATGGAGCAATCTGGTCTAATGGAAGGTGTCCCTGCCTGTGGCAGGGGGATTGGAATTGGATGAGCTTTAAGGTCCCTTCCAACCCAAACCAGTCTGCGATTATATGATTTTATTCTGTGGATTCTTTGGCTTTTCACTGGCTTCTCCTGGTTAGAAATGGATAAGTGAATTGTGCTCTACCAGGGACATGAGCAGAACAATGTGCTTGATATTTATGGAGACTCCATCCTCTAGCAACATAGGTTCTTGATATTCATGGTGTTACCCCAAGGATTATCACACATTTTACTTTTAACCTCTGGAATTGAGGCTCTTCATCTGGTTACAGACAATAAACTGGTGATTTAGTCTTATTGGCTTGACTTTCTTTCTGAATACAACGGAGTATTCCCTGGCACTATCAGGGAATGAAAGAGGATCTGGGCATTTGAAGGGAAGAAGATACCCAAAACTCAGTGTTAAGCAATTGTATCCCAGTCAAGTTGGCTGAACGATTAATGTGGTGGAACACAGAGCGCTGAGTTCACTGCAGCAACTGAAGAGGATAGCCAGGCAGTCAGCCACTGTTCTTGGTATGAGGTCTGGTAGTAAGGATGAGGGAAGTTGAGTTCAGCTCAGTAAGCCTTTGAGATGATTCAGGCAGACAGACCTAACCTTAATTTTAAGCAAGAATGAGTTCCTTTGAGACAGAATGTGGTTTTCCTTGCCTGCACAAGTGATTGCTCTAATGAAAATATACCAATGGCTGAAATCAAGGGTTCATTCTCAAATCCTACATGTCAACAGTTAAAGAGAATAGGCAAAAAGAGAGGGAGAACAGTTTCATAATTACATGCAATACCATTTTTTTACAATAGAGAATGACTGACATGAAATCTTAAATATGGTTCAATGAAAAGAAAGGTTTCTGTGCATTTATATAAAAGGTGGTGACATAAGGAAGTGCTGATGGGAAGCAGGAGGACCATGGGGTCACAGTTGTGATTAAATTTCATCAGGCAACATGTTCAGGAGGATATCTCATGAAATGTTTTCCTCTTTGTGAAGGACAGGCAGAAATGTAGATAGGGATGTTGTAGGTACATTTTCAAAGTGCAGTGCAACATGATAACATGAAGCACTACAATGTGTGCTAACTTGTGGATTATGTCATCATGACTTTTGGATAAGTAACAGCATATATGTAGCAAGATAGTTTCTGGTTATTTTAATGGGAAAATAAGGAAAGTCACTTGAGTAAAAAATGACTGGTTAAAGATGGACATTGCCTTGGATAAGATGGAAATTTTATAGAACAGCAGTTGGGGATTGCTGTTTCAATGTGCACTACTAACACAGTCACACAAGAGTCCTTACACGTGACACACAACGTTTCCTTCACACTTAGTACAGAAGAAGAATTTGATTGAGATGCAAATCACTCCCAAGTAGACTTGAATCTAGCCAGTACAAGCCTTCGGGCAAACAAGTCTTAAATGTTATTTTTCTATTCCCACCCAAACCATTCCAGTGAAACTTGCATCAGTCAAGTAAAAGGTTCGGTTCCTGGTAGAACTAATTTGGCTGAAACTTCAGTACATTTTTGTGGTGTTCCCAGCTAAATGTACAAATTACATCAGCAAATTTCTGCCACCTGAAAGTTAATAAGGATTTAAGATGATCTGCCTAGCTCAGTGTCATGGTTTAAGCCCGGTTGGTAACTCAGAACCATGCAGCCGCTTGCTCATTCCTCCCCTTCTTCCTCCCCCCGCTCCTGGAGGGATGGGGAGGAGAATCGGAGGAATGTAACTCCCACAGGTTGAGATAACAGCACTCCAGTAACTAAGGTATAATACAAACCACTACTGCTACCAATAATAATGACAAGAGGAATAACAAGGGAAAAGGACACAACCGCTCACCACCCGCCGACCAATACCCAGCCCGACCCGAGCAGCGATCTGGGCCTTCCAGGTAACTCCCCCCAGTTTATATACTGGGCATGACGTGCTGTGGTATGGAATAGCCCTTTGGCCAGTTTGGGTCAGGTGTCCTGCCTCTGCTTCCTCCTGGCTTCCCCTCCTCTCTGGCAAAGCATGAGACTGAGAAAGTCCTTGGTCAGAGTAAACGTTACTGAGCAACAACTAAAACCATCGGTGTTATCAGCGTTGTTCCCAGGCTGGAAGTCAAAAACACAGCACTGCACCAGCTACTGAGAAGGAGAAAAATGACTGCTGCAGCTGAACCCAGGACACTCAGCAGCTTGTCTCTTCTCCATGGCCAAAAAGGATTCCTAATAAGAAACACTGCTAGAAAATATACCAATATGCTGTGTGCTTTAGGTGCCCGCCGCTTCGAGCTCAAGAGACTTCCTGAGTCAGAAGTGGCTTCTCTGCATTAGTAAATCTAATCCATCGGTCTAATATTCTAAACCAGCTTTATTAACTATGGTAAAACAGACATACTCCAGAGAATATTTATCCACTCTGAATGTGGGTGACCTGGGTGACAAAGTGCATTGCTCTTGGATTCCACTTCCTGTCCTTTCAAATGTTTTGTTGTTTGAAGATCCATTTTAATGTCATATTACATCTTAAAGGGTGGTGGATTCATTGAGGATAGCAGGAAAGTCAAAGGCAGCAATTATTTTGACAACAGGAGGAGACACAAAAGCTAGTAGGAGCAAACTCACCACAATTTGCCATTTTAATCAGTACATTTCATTTGAAAACTACGTACACAGCTGGGTCAATTTGGCTCAAGATAGCCACATAAAACAAATATTCTCACATTCTTGCAGATTAAGTGAATTTTTAAAGTCACCAAATGAGATTTACACTGAGAAATAGGATCTGAGTTTTCGTTCTCTGCCAGTGCTCTGAACATCAGCATTTGCCTGCTCCTACCTTCCAAACTGTACCTTTGGTTTTGAGAGCTCATACATGCAAAGCAGGGGATGGGACAAGGAAAACTGGGAAACCCTAATAGTTACCATTCAGCTATCAGGTTAGGAGCAAATAGAAGAAAATACCACAGTTATATATGTTTGTTTTGCTTAAACATATTGTGTAAATATAAGATGCAAATTCTGTGCAGGCCTTAGCCTCTTGGCAAATTGCTAATGCAGCCCTTAGTATTGCAAGGTCTGGGCTTCCCCACTGTTGATTAAGAAGTTTCCTTGATAGATCTATAAATATGGAACATTAATCTGATGAGTATGATAATTTGCTATCGCAGAAGTGTGTATAAATGCAAATTGACACCACTGTTTTTTGCATGACAGTGTAAAAGAAGAAGGGAGAAAAGTGCAATAAATATTGTCTTTGCCTGGGTACTGAGAACTCAGGATTTGAATACTGAGTCCTTCATGACTATAGACAAAATGGAGATAGCCTGGAGCCAGGTTCAGATAGGGAAGCTAGTCCTAGTTCTAGTTTTGATGTGCAACACACTAGTCACTGCTTTACAGACCCACTGACTGCACAGTTTCACCTAGGACTCAAGCAGTGGTGGGGAGGATGTATTGCAATAGGAGCACAGCAAAAAGACATTTGTTTGTCCTCTGTAGGGCTGGGATGTGAATGTCAGTTTTACCAGTCATTGCAGGGAAACCAGTGCCATAGGAATATCAAAATAAACACAGATGTTTCAAGAAATTTCATCTGTCTGAAGACAGAATCATAGAATGGATGAACAGTTTGGGCTGGAAAGGACCTTAAGATCATCTAGTTCCAACTTCCTGGACACTTGGGTTGGAAAGAACCTTAAGATCACATCTAGTTCCAACACCTTCCACTAGACCATGTCAGCCAAGGCTCTTTCCAACCTGGCCTCGAGCAGTGCCATACTAGCATGTTCAGAATAATTGTACATTTCCAGTGCAGGACAGAACATGTTTTTGTTAAGACACTGACATGAGAAGTTCCTGAACAGGGAAACAGTGACTTAGGGCAATGACAATTAATCCTTTCTATGGGAGTCATCCTTTAGTTTTTAGTTCAGAGCAGGATGAGATGACTTTTTACCTCCATTAGATGTATGGGTAGGAGAAGCAGTAGGGAATACAATAGTCAAAGCAGGAAGGTACAGATTCAAACATTAAATTCAGAACTACCACTGCTCCAAAGTCTTCAGGGAACAGAGATAAATGTACCTTGAACAGGCTGTGGAGCAGTCTGGACTTGTAATCAAGTCCCCGAACTGCTCTGCCCTCTCAGAAATCCCCTATAAATTTTGGAATTACATAAAAATAATGAAAACATTTTTCTACTGGGGGAAAAAGAAAAGAGAAATTCATGTAAGATTGCAGCTGATCAGACTTCTTTTTTCTAGTGGTCGTTATATGTGCTATTTCTGGCCATATTCTTCTTTCTCAGTGATAAAACATCAAAGACATGGGAGACAAAGTACTTAATTAGTCTGTGTTTCTAGTCTAGTCCCTGTTCCCAACCCAAATTCAATGAATCCTGTAGAACTGGGGATGGGGTTGGGTTGGGTGGAGTGGAGAGGGCAAGAGGAAGAAAGACCTCAGCACATTCTTCACAGTCCCTTTATCGGACAAAAGTGATAGTTTCAAGATCAGTGGCAAGGACCCATGCAATTGCCTGATACTTGCTGGTACCTTGATTCCAACCTGGCTACTTAGCCATTAACCGCAGGTAAATTATGACATTTACATGTAAGTTTAATCACTTCATCAGTTTTCCTCTACAAAATCTGCCAAGATAAATCCCGAACTCTTTGGAAAAAACCCATATACATAAAAAAAAACCCCTATTCCTATAACATGGAGCAATTTTGATTAAAAAACCCCAAACCCACCAAAACTCATCACTAAAAGGAATTAATGTCTGTCAAACACTTGGAATTAAATGACATTATGATGTGTTTATGCTGATTTATTAGATATAGTTATAGCTGAATGACTCTGTTTGTAAATACAGATAGGGAAAAAAGTGGGAAAAGTTGTGACTTACTCTGGACTCTTTCCAAAAACCTCCAGAGTAACAAGTATTGTTACAAACCCATTTTTTTTCCCAATGTTTTCTCCTTATTTCTCTCTGGAGTCCTCTATTTGAACTGTTTGTCTCTGCAAACTGTCCCAGATGAAAGTGCACTTGTGTATTCTCACAGGAGCAAGATGTAGTGTGCTGTATCAGTAGCAGTAATATATTACATGCACTTTGATAACATTTTTTGGGGAAAAAACAACTATAACAGGAGTTCTAAAAATCAAGAAAGTATTTGCCATAACTCAAGAAAAAAGTTATGAACTTTTACTGTTAGTCTAACCCCAAAATAGGTAACAGCCTCAAGCTGTGCCAGGGGAGGTTTAGATTGGATATTAGGAGCAATTTCTTCCCTGAAAGCATGGTCAGGCATTGGAACAGGTTGCCCAGGGTAGTGGTGGAGTCACCATCCCTGGAAGTGTTCAGAAACCATGTGGATGAGGCCCTTAGTGACATGGCTTAGTGGTCGCCTTGGCAGTGGTGGGGTAAAGGTTGGACTTAATGATGAACAAGACCTTTGTCTTTTTCAACCTGGTTGATTCCATGATTTTATGATTCCAGCCAAGTCAGCATCTATGTTATGTACACTGGTTCTGGTAAAAGTGTAAATCTTGAAAGCATCAAAAGACCAGGTTCCACAGCATTTTAACTCTACCAGATCAGTGCTTCACTCTACTTAACAGTGGGTTTAAAGTAAAGATGAAAAGTCTGTGGCATCTTACTCTATCCACAGCAGATATGGAGAATAATTTCATTCCTTTTATCTTTGCAGCTCTTCTCTGAATGTTTGTTGTATTTGAAAATCAATACTATGTGTCCTGAAAGTCTTAAGGACTTGATACTAAGTCACAAATATTAATACAGTTCAACACATCACACTTATTTTCAAGTGACTAAACCATCTGCAGCTTGGGAGACCTATTCTGCATTTTCAGAGCTGTGCTAAGACATGTACACAAAACTTGTTTCTTTGAAGGTCTCTTCTCTGTTCAGGGCTAAAATGGGACAAAACCCAAAAAGCTAAACAAGGAGGTTGGCTGGTTTAGATTTTTAACTCCCTCTCCAAAATAAAAAAAAAGCCATAAAACCACATTATTTTATTTCTTAATGTGAGAGTAAAGAAACAAACAAAAATCCTTACACTGTTCTTTTCCATCATGGCTTTTAAATAACAAAACTTCTGTAGCTATATAAAAATACAGACAGGATAGAAAGAACCAAGAGTCTTCTTTCTTTCATCCTAGTGGAAATCAAGAGTAACCCCACTGACATCTGTGGAATTACGATGATGTAAAACTGCTGTATATGAGGGGGAAAAAAGCCATCCAGAGGAGTATACTTCATTGCTTTCAATAAATTCTCTCCCTTTTTAACACCAGCTGTATAAAAACCTCCAATAAAATTTTATGTGCTGAGTCTGGTGCCGAAATGACCAGACTCTTTCCAATAGCATAAAAGTGCAGTAAGCAATCAGAATATTTCTGCTTAAATATGTTGTTCCAATTTGTTTAGTATCTCATCCTAGAGTAATTCTCCCACATCATCCACTATCTCCAGTATTATCAGCATGATTTTCCGCAAGATACAGAGGCATAGGATACTGAAACTTGCATTTATATCTCCATCTTTCTGAATATGTATTTCCCCAGATGTTATATTCCAAAGTATTTCTCCTGAAGTTTTGCTGTTGCCTTGTTAGCAATTATATTCAAAATACTTATGTTTTGTACTACTTTATTCCCACTATGAGAGTACCAAACCATCTCCAGCACAAATACTGTGCAATCATGGAGAGTAACAAATTAAATATTATAGCACATAGTATTTAGTATTACAGTCTTGTATGAATTCATTTAGCTTTTAACTTACCATCGTATTTTGCATTTGGGTAGCAGCATATGAAATTTTAACTGTGAAAGACCAGACTTCCATAGTAATTTGGCCAGGATTTAGATGAAGTTGAAAAGTTCTTTAAATATATGTTATTGCTATTAAATCCCCACATTTTCACCTTCAATTAATGAATACATATATTTTAGTGAAATTGTGTAAATGTGAAATCTATAGTCACCCACTTACAGGTCGTTCTATTCCTTCTGCTACTGTGAATAACCTATTTAAAAGGTCAGGACTGAGTTTCTTCCTACTACTACCATGGCTGTTACACTGAGCAGAAACAAGTAGTAGCAATGTTTCACTGTCAATTAGTACAGGCAGCTAGTTCTAGTTCTAGAATGTGAGCCAAGATTTTAAATGCTTGTGACACGCAAACCTGTGACAATCACTACCAGGGGCTGAGCTAGTGACAACACTGCAGAGAAGTAAACACTTCAATGATGAACAACAGAAACAGTCCTTGCATGGTGAGGACATCAGATTAAAGAGTGTGGTGAACATCATTTATATACTTAGGCTAATACAGATTCTTTTACAGTATCAAACAGCTTTTTTTTAGCTCCTCTTAAAGTTTGTTTTCCCCCAGCTTTTAAAATACAAGTATATGTTAAAATGTAGTTCATCTTTTCAAACTGAATTCAAATACCTCATCGAGAAAAATATCACATTTGCACTGTCCACAGCGTGTGTTTGCTTTAGCTTGAACATCCCTATTTAGTTGGGATGCTACACAGACATTTTGGTGCAGTAGACTGTAAATGTCCAAGACCTCTGATCCTGATTTCATGGTTCATTAATTCTCTTCCCTCTGTACAGTCCTGTGACCATGGAAGGGTCACCTTACTTTAAAGTTTGTGAAGCAGAGAGTTTTTATGAATTAGAATGAGACTAAAGTAAACGCAGGTACAACACAAGTTCCACACCAAAGTGGAACCAATTATACAGCTGGAGAAGAAATATCTGAATTTGAGTCCAAAAACTGTAAGCTGTGAATTTCTGGGGCCCTTTTCCAGTGCTAATACTTCAAGGAGAATTTTTTCCTCCCTGTCAAACAGGAATTCCTCCTGTTTTGCAACACATGGAACCATGCAACATGTTGCAGAACTACACAGCGACATGTATTCAGTCAATGAATTCCAGCACCTGTGCTGCAATTTGTATCTGTATATACATTATTATATATACATGTATTTGTATATATACATATATAGAGACATTGTGTTTGTAAATATTACATGCAAACATGCATGGAGTATAACCAATATACGTTTTATGTAAGAATATTTTGACACATAAGAACTAAATTTACTAAGGAAATTGTAGGTATCTGTATGAAAAGCATGAACTGAATTAAGAAGTCCCAAACCCTTACTTAAACCAATGTTGTTTTCTGACAAATGAAGAACTTAGTTTCTGGCAAAAAAATCACTGAGCTTAACAACCTCAAACCACTTTCCACATGTTTTTTGTGCTTGTTATTGTTTTAAAGTATCTCTCTAAAAGGGTGTCTCCAGATTCTAAGAGTTTCAGACAAAACAAGAACACGTAAGCATTGCTGAAAACATCAACTAGTATCAGCCAAATTCTCTTCACAACTGAAAGCTACAATGCAAATAAAAATTACACCTAACGTGTGGTGTGGATCCAACACACTAATTGCAATTATAGGAGAATTTGTGGTTAGACCCATCAAAAGCGCACATATAGTCCAATGTTTCCAAAATAGATACCAGACAACAAGATATTAATAACTGCAATAAGCCTGATTTAAAACACTCTATAGCTTCATATTTCAGGTGTGTGTATGGTGTGCCTGCAGATACAGAGTATCCTGGTTTTAGCTGGGTTAGAGTTAATTTTCCTCCTAGTAGCTGGTGCAGTGCTGTGTTCTGGCTTTGGTCTGAGAACCCCATCCATGGGGGTGAGAGGAAAGTGAGTGAATGGGTGTGTGGTACTTAGTTGCTGACTGGGGTTAAACCACAACACCCAGAATACTCTGTAATCCTTATTTGTTCTCCTTGGTGACCTTCTATGTGTGATGACCATCTTTTGGGCCATTCATTTGTCATTCTTTTGTTCGGTTTCTCATCACTAGTCTCATCTTTTCCTCTATTTTGGGTTAAACCTTACACAATAATTTTTGCTCTTTTGAGTTATTATTAAGATGGCTAGCTCTAATTTTCATAGCTTTGTATATTTTCACACATCTTGGCAAACAATCAGCAACTAATTTTTAACACTCCTATATATTAATTACATTTTACTATCTTGGTTATGCAGAAAGACAACCCGAGATGCAAGCAGGTCAAATGAATTTGTCTGAGACTATGCAATGAGTAATTAATAATAGAAAGGGTCAGAACAGTATCAACTGTTTCTGACTTTCAGTGCAATGGTTAGACAAAAGTATAAGGCTGTCTCTCTGCTTTAAAACAGTTCATTTGTTAAGGAAAACAAACTACCATTTCTTACTGTGCCTGTTGTTTATGTTGCTGAGGTATTACAATCTGCATCTATAAGTAGTGTGAGAAGAACACATTAGCTCACTGAGGCGGTAGAAGTAGTAGTACTGAATGAGTCGATCAAATCTAAGATGACACGATTTTAAGATATAGGAACCTCAGAGCAGTATGTAACTGGATATACGTCCTTTGTCATAAGGAAAATATGCTGCCAGCCTTCAACTCAAGTCAATAGTGACCATGGAGTTCATAAAGTCACTCAAAATAAAAAGAGCAACAAACGACAAATGTTAGTAACAAGATCACAGAAAGGAAAAATGTAAGAATCTCTAAATATGCCAAATGGCTGTTTGTTCTCTCAATAATTTTTGAGACCATCATGAAAGCCAGACCTGACTTAATCCTCTACTGTAGACAAACACAGGTTCAAGCACAATTAAACTACTAAGTAAAACTGATTGAAATCTATGTAATTATGTTTTACTTTTTACAGGGAATAAAGTTACAAACAATGAATAGTCTAACAGTAAATTACAATGAAGGAATTTCATTAAAATATCAGGAAATTAATACCAACAATAGGCAATAACCAAAAATAAACAGTTAATTACCTTGCTACTACCCAAGGCAACAGTACCAGTGTAGTGCTCTGGAATATATCCAGTGCTCATTTTTTGTTCTTATCATATGTCAATCAGTACTTTCATCCTCTTTAAAATTCCATACATATGTTCGACCTAATCGGTTTTGTTCATGCATTGTGTGACAGATTACTAAAACATGACCATTTAAC